>NC_138305.1:13965000-14207500 GCF_965601325.2 Salmo salar
TCTTGTTATGTGGGAAGACGCTGGTTTGAGGGGTTTGTTGTGTGAGAAGACGATGGCTAGAGGGTCTTGTTATGTAAGAAGACGATGGCTAGAGGGTCTTGTTATGTGAGAAGACACTGGCTAGAGGGTCTTGTTATGTAAGAAGACGATGGCTAGAGGGTCTTGTTATGTAAGAAGACGATGGCTAGAGGGTCTTGTTATGTGAGAAGACGCTGGCTGGAGGGTCTTGTTATGTGAGAAGACGCTGGCTAGAGGGTGTTGTTATGTGAGAAGACGCTGGCTAGAGGGTATTGTTAAGTGAGAAGACGCTGGCTAGAGGGTCTTGTTATGTGTGAAGATGCTGGCTAGAGGGTCTAGTTATGTCAGAAGACGATGGCTAGAGGATCTAGTTATGTCAGAAGACGATGGCTAGAGGGTGTTGTTATGTGAGAAGACGCTGGCTAGAGGGTATTGTTATGTGAGAAGACGCTGGCTAGAGGCTATTGTTAAGTGAGCAGACGCTGGCAAGAGGGTCATGTTATGTGAGAAGATGCTGGCTAGAGGGTCTTGTTATGTGAGAAGATGCTGGCTAGAGGGTCTTGTTATGTGAGAAGACGCTGTCTAGAGGGTCTTGTTATGTGAGAAGATGCTGGCTAGAGGGTCTTGTTATGTGAGAAGATGCAGGCTAGAGGGTCTTGTTATGTGAGAACACGCTGGCTGGAGGGTCTTATGTTAGAAGACGCAGGCTAGAGGGTCTTGTTATGAGAAGATGCTGGCTAGAGGGTCTAGTTATGTGAGAAAATGCTGGATGGGGGTCTTGTTATGTGAGAAGATGCTGGATAGAGGGTCCTGTTACGTGAAAAGACGTTGCCTAGAGGGTCTTGTTATGTGAGAAGATGCAGGCTAGAGGGTCTTGTTATGTGAGAAGCCGCTGGCTAGAGGGTCTTGTTATGTGGGAAGACGCTGGTTTGAAGGGTTTTGTTGTGTGAGAAGCCTCTGGCTATAGCGGCTTTTTATGTGAGAAGACGCTGGCTGGAGGGTCTTGTTATGTAAGAAGACGCTGGCTAGAGGGTCTTGTTATGTGAGAAGACACTGGATAGATGGTCTTGATATGTAAGAAGACGATGGCTAGAGGATCTTGTTATGTGAGAAGACGCTTGGCAAGTGGGTCTTGTTATGTGAGAATACGCTGGCTAGAGGGTCTTGTTATGAGAAGATGCTGGCTACAGTCTTGTTATCTGAGAAGATGCTGGCTGGAGGGTCTTGTTATGTGAGAAGATGCTGGATGGGGGTCTTGTTATGTGAGAAGAACCTGCCTAGAGTGTCTTGTTATGTGAGAAGACGCTGGTTTGAGGGTTTTGTTTTGTTAGAAGACGCTGGCTATAGGGTCTTGTTATGTGGGAAGACGCTGGTTTGAGGGGTTTGTTGTGTGAGAAGACGATGGCTAGAGGGTCTTGTTATGTAAGAAGACGATGGCTAGAGGGTCTTGTTATGTGAGAAGACACTGGCTAGAGGGTCTTGTTATGTAAGAAGACGATGGCTAGAGGGTCTTGTTATGTGAGAAGACGCTGGCTGGAGGGTGTTGTTATGTGAGAAGACGCTGGCTAGAGGGTATTGTTAAGTGAGAAGACGCTGGCTAGAGGGTCTTGTTATGTGAGAAGACACTGGCTAGAGGGTCTTGTTATGTGAGAAGACGCTGGCTAGAGGGTCTTGTTATGTGGGAAGATGCTGGTTTGAGGGGTTTTGTTGTGTGAGAAGCCTCTGGCTATAGGGGCTTGTTATGTGAGAAGACGCTGGCTGGAGGGTCTTATTATGTAAGAAGATGATGGCTAGAGGGTCTTGTTATGTGAGAAGACGCTGGCTGGAGGGTCTTGTTATGTGAGAAGACAATGGCTAGAGGGTGTTGTTATGTGAGAAGACGCTGGCTGGAGGGTCCTGTTATGTGAAAAGATCCTGGCTAGAGGATACTGTTAAGTGAGAAGACACTTGCTAGAGGGTCTTGTAATGTGAGAAGACACTGGCTAGAAGGTCTAGTTACGTCAGAAGACGATGGCCAGAGGATCATGTTATGTGAGAAGACGCTGGCAAGTGGGTCTTGTTATGTGAGAATACGCTGGCTAGAGGGTCTTGTTATGAGAAGATGCTGGCTACAGTCTTGTTATCTGAGAAGATGCTGGCTGGAGGGTCTTGTTATGTGAGAAGAAGCTGGATGGGGGTCTTGTTATGTGAGAAGAAGCTGCCTAGAGTGTCTTGTTATATGAGAAGACGTAGGCTAGAGGTTCTTGTTATGTGAGAAGACGCTGGCTAGAGGGTCTTGTTATGTGGGAAGACACTGGTTTGAGGGTTTTGTTTTGTTAGAAGACGCTGGCTATAGGGTCTTGTTATGTGGGAAGATGCTGGTTTGAGGGGTTTGTTGTGTGAGAAGACGATGGCTAGAGGGTCTTGTTATGTGAGAAGACACTGGCTAGAGGGTCTTGTTATGTAAGAAGACGATGGCTAGAGGGTCTTGTTATGTGAGAAGACGCTGGCTGGAGGGTCTTGTTATGTGAGAAGACGCTGGCTAGAGGGTATTGTTAAGTGAGAAGACGCTGGCTAGAGGGTCTTGTTATGTGAGAAGACACTGGCTAGAGGGTCTTGTTATGTGAGAAGACGCTGGCTAGAGGGTCTTGTTATGTGGGAAGATGCTGGTTTGAGGGGTTTTGTTGTGTGAGAAGCCTCTGGCTATAGGGGCTTGTTATGTGAGAAGACGCTGGCTGGAGGGTCTTATTATGTAAGAAGACGATGGCTAGAGGGTCTTGTTATGTGAGAAGACGCTGGCTGGAGGGTCTTGTTATGTGAGAAGACAATGGCTAGAGGGTGTTGTAATGTGAGAAGACGCTGGCTGGAGGGTCCTGTTATGTGAAAAGAAGCTGGCTAGAGGATACTGTTAAGTGAGAAGACACTTGCTAGAGGGTCTTGTAATGTGAGAAGACACTGGCTAGAAGGTCTAGTTACGTCAGAAGACGATGGCCAGAGGATCTTGTTATGTGAGAAGACGCTGGCAAGTGGGTCTTGTTATGTGAGAATACGCTGGCTAGAGGGTCTTGTTATGAGAAGATGCTGGCTACAGTCTTGTTATCTGAGAAGATGCTGGCTGGAGGGTCTTGTTATGTGAGAAGAAGCTGGATGGGGGTCTTGTTATGTGAGAAGAAGCTGCCTAGAGTGTCTTGTTATATGAGAAGACGTAGGCTAGAGGTTCTTGTTATGTGAGAAGACGCTGGCTAGAGGGTCTTGTTATGTGGGAAGACACTGGTTTGAGGGTTTTGTTTTGTTAGAAGACGCTGGCTATAGGGTCTTGTTATGTGGGAAGATGCTGGTTTGAGGGGTTTGTTGTGTGAGAAGACGATGGCTAGAGGGTCTTGTTATGTGAGAAGACACTGGCTAGAGGGTCTTGTTATGTAAGAAGACGATGGCTAGAGGGTCTTGTTATGTGAGAAGACGCTGGCTGGAGGGTCTTGTTATGTGAGAAGACGCTGGCTAGAGGGTATTGTTAAGTGAGAAGACGCTGGCTAGAGGGTCTTGTTATGTGAGAAGACACTGGCTAGAGGGTCTTGTTATGTGAGAAGACGCTGGCTAGAGGGTCTTGTTATGTGGGAAGATGCTGGTTTGAGGGGTTTTGTTGTGTGAGAAGCCTCTGGCTATAGGGGCTTGTTATGTGAGAAGACGCTGGCTGGAGGGTCTTATTATGTAAGAAGACGATGGCTAGAGGGTCTTGTTATGTGAGAAGACGCTGGCTGGAGGGTCTTGTTATGTGAGAAGACAATGGCTAGAGGGTGTTGTAATGTGAGAAGACGCTGGCTGGAGGGTCCTGTTATGTGAAAAGAAGCTGGCTAGAGGATACTGTTAAGTGAGAAGACACTTGCTAGAGGGTCTTGTAATGTGAGAAGACACTGGCTAGAAGGTCTAGTTACGTCAGAAGACGATGGCCAGAGGATCTTGTTATGTGAGAAGACGCTGGCAAGTGGGTCTTGTTATGTGAGAATACGCTGGCTAGAGGGTCTTGTTATGAGAAGATGCTGGCTACAGTCTTGTTATCTGAGAAGATGCTGGCTGGAGGGTCTTGTTATGTGAGAAGAAGCTGGATGGGGGTCTTGTTATGTGAGAAGAAGCTGCCTAGAGTGTCTTGTTATATGAGAAGACGCAGGCTAGAGGTTCTTGTTATGTGAGAAGACGCTGGCTAGAGGGTCTTGTTATGTGGGAAGACACTGGTTTGAGGGTTTTGTTTTGTTAGAAGACGCTGGCTATAGGGTCTTGTTATGTGGGAAGATGCTGGTTTGAGGGGTTTGTTGTGTGAGAAGACGTTGGCTAGAGGGTCTTGTTATGTGAGAAGACACTGGCTAGAGGGTCTTGTTATGTAAGAAGACGATGGCTAGAGGGTCTTGTTATGTGAGAAGACGCTGGCTGGAGGGTCTTGTTATGTGAGAAGACGCTGGCTAGAGGGTATTGTTAAGTGAGAAGACGCTGGCTAGAGGGTCTTGTTATGTGAGAAGACACTGGCTAGAGGGTCTTGTTATGTGAGAAGACGCTGGCTAGAGGGTCTTGTTATGTGGGAAGATGCTGGTTTGAGGGGTTTTGTTGTGTGAGAAGCCTCTGGCTATAGGGGCTTGTTATGTGAGAAGACGCTGGCTGGAGGGTCTTATTATGTAAGAAGACGATGGCTAGAGGGTCTTGTTATGTGGGAAGACGCTGGTTTGAGGGTTTTGTTTTGTTAGAAGACGCTGGCTATAGGGTCTTGTTATGTGGGAAGACGCTGGTTTGAGGGGTTTGTTGAGTGAGAAGACGATGGCTGGAGGGTCTTGTTATGTAAGAAGACGCTGGCTAGAGGGTCTTGTTATGTGAGAAGACACTGGATAGATGGTCTTGATATGTAAGAAGACGATGGCTAGAGGATCTTGTTATGTGAGAAGACGCTTGGCAAGTGGGTCTTGTTATGTGAGAATACGCTGGCTAGAGGGTCTTGTTATGAGAAGATGCTGGCTACAGTCTTGTTATCTGAGAAGATGCTGGCTGGAGGGTCTTGTTATGTGAGAAGATGCTGGATGGGGGTCTTGTTATGTGAGAAGAACCTGCCTAGAGTGTCTTGTTATGTGAGAAGACGCTGGTTTGAGGGTTTTGTTTTGTTAGAAGACGCTGGCTATAGGGTCTTGTTATGTGGGAAGACGCTGGTTTGAGGGGTTTGTTGTGTGAGAAGACGATGGCTAGAGGGTCTTGTTATGTAAGAAGACGATGGCTATAGGGTCTTGTTATGTGAGAAGACACTGGCTAGAGGGTCTTGTTATGTAAGAAGACGATGGCTAGAGGGTCTTGTTATGTGAGAAGACACTGGCTAGAGGGTCTTGTTATGTAAGAAGACGATGGCTAGAGGGTCTTGTTATGTGAGAAGACGCTGGCTGGAGGGTGTTGTTATGTGAGAAGACGCTGGCTAGAGGGTATTGTTAAGTGAGAAGACGCTGGTTAGAGGGTCTTGTTATGTGAGAAGACACTGGCTAGAGGGTCTTGTTATGTGAGAAGACGCTGGCAAGAGGGTCTTGTTATGTGGGAAGATGCTGGTTTGAGGGGTTTTGTTGTGTGAGAAGCCTCTGGCTATAGGGGCTTGTTATGTGAGAAGACGCTGGCTGGAGGGTCTTATTATGTAAGAAGACGATGGCTAGAGGGTCTTGTTATGTGAGAAGACGCTGGCTGGAGGGTCTTGTTATGTGAGAAGACAATGGCTAGAGGGTCTTGTTATGTGAGAAGACGCTGGCTAGAGGGTCTTGTTATGTGGGAAGATGCTGGTTTGAGGGGTTTTGTTGTGTGAGAAGCCTCTGGCTATAGGGGCTTGTTATGTGAGAAGACGCTGGCTGGAGGGTCTTATTATGTAAGAAGATGATGGCTAGAGGGTCTTGTTATGTGAGAAGACGCTGGCTGGAGGGTCTTGTTATGTGAGAAGACAATGGCTAGAGGGTGTTGTTATGTGAGAAGACGCTGGCTGGAGGGTCCTGTTATGTGAAAAGATCCTGGCTAGAGGATACTGTTAAGTGAGAAGACACTTGCTAGAGGGTCTTGTAATGTGAGAAGACACTGGCTAGAAGGTCTAGTTACGTCAGAAGACGATGGCCAGAGGATCATGTTATGTGAGAAGACGCTGGCAAGTGGGTCTTGTTATGTGAGAATACGCTGGCTAGAGGGTCTTGTTATGAGAAGATGCTGGCTACAGTCTTGTTATCTGAGAAGATGCTGGCTGGAGGGTCTTGTTATGTGAGAAGAAGCTGGATGGGGGTCTTGTTATGTGAGAAGAAGCTGCCTAGAGTGTCTTGTTATATGAGAAGACGCAGGCTAGAGGTTCTTGTTATGTGAGAAGACGCTGGCTAGAGGGTCTTGTTATGTGGGAAGACACTGGTTTGAGGGTTTTGTTTTGTTAGAAGACGCTGGCTATAGGGTCTTGTTATGTGGGAAGATGCTGGTTTGAGGGGTTTGTTGTGTGAGAAGACGATGGCTAGAGGGTCTTGTTATGTGAGAAGACACTGGCTAGAGGGTCTTGTTATGTAAGAAGACGATGGCTAGAGGGTCTTGTTATGTGAGAAGACGCTGGCTGGAGGGTCTTGTTATGTGAGAAGACGCTGGCTAGAGGGTATTGTTAAGTGAGAAGACGCTGGCTAGAGGGTCTTGTTATGTGAGAAGACACTGGCTAGAGGGTCTTGTTATGTGAGAAGACGCTGGCTAGAGGGTCTTGTTATGTGGGAAGATGCTGGTTTGAGGGGTTTTGTTGTGTGAGAAGCCTCTGGCTATAGGGGCTTGTTATGTGAGAAGACGCTGGCTGGAGGGTCTTATTATGTAAGAAGACGATGGCTAGAGGGTCTTGTTATGTGAGAAGACGCTGGCTGGAGGGTCTTGTTATGTGAGAAGACAATGGCTAGAGGGTGTTGTAATGTGAGAAGACGCTGGCTGGAGGGTCCTGTTATGTGAAAAGAAGCTGGCTAGAGGATACTGTTAAGTGAGAAGACACTTGCTAGAGGGTCTTGTAATGTGAGAAGACACTGGCTAGAAGGTCTAGTTACGTCAGAAGACGATGGCCAGAGGATCTTGTTATGTGAGAAGACGCTGGCAAGTGGGTCTTGTTATGTGAGAATACGCTGGCTAGAGGGTCTTGTTATGAGAAGATGCTGGCTACAGTCTTGTTATCTGAGAAGATGCTGGCTGGAGGGTCTTGTTATGTGAGAAGAAGCTGGATGGGGGTCTTGTTATGTGAGAAGAAGCTGCCTAGAGTGTCTTGTTATATGAGAAGACGCAGGCTAGAGGTTCTTGTTATGTGAGAAGACGCTGGCTAGAGGGTCTTGTTATGTGGGAAGACACTGGTTTGAGGGTTTTGTTTTGTTAGAAGACGCTGGCTATAGGGTCTTGTTATGTGGGAAGATGCTGGTTTGAGGGGTTTGTTGTGTGAGAAGACGTTGGCTAGAGGGTCTTGTTATGTGAGAAGACACTGGCTAGAGGGTCTTGTTATGTAAGAAGACGATGGCTAGAGGGTCTTGTTATGTGAGAAGACGCTGGCTGGAGGGTCTTGTTATGTGAGAAGACGCTGGCTAGAGGGTATTGTTAAGTGAGAAGACGCTGGCTAGAGGGTCTTGTTATGTGAGAAGACACTGGCTAGAGGGTCTTGTTATGTGAGAAGACGCTGGCTAGAGGGTCTTGTTATGTGGGAAGATGCTGGTTTGAGGGGTTTTGTTGTGTGAGAAGCCTCTGGCTATAGGGGCTTGTTATGTGAGAAGACGCTGGCTGGAGGGTCTTATTATGTAAGAAGACGATGGCTAGAGGGTCTTGTTATGTGGGAAGACGCTGGTTTGAGGGTTTTGTTTTGTTAGAAGACGCTGGCTATAGGGTCTTGTTATGTGGGAAGACGCTGGTTTGAGGGGTTTGTTGAGTGAGAAGACGATGGCTGGAGGGTCTTGTTATGTAAGAAGACGCTGGCTAGAGGGTCTTGTTATGTGAGAAGACACTGGATAGATGGTCTTGATATGTAAGAAGACGATGGCTAGAGGATCTTGTTATGTGAGAAGACGCTTGGCAAGTGGGTCTTGTTATGTGAGAATACGCTGGCTAGAGGGTCTTGTTATGAGAAGATGCTGGCTACAGTCTTGTTATCTGAGAAGATGCTGGCTGGAGGGTCTTGTTATGTGAGAAGATGCTGGATGGGGGTCTTGTTATGTGAGAAGAACCTGCCTAGAGTGTCTTGTTATGTGAGAAGACGCTGGTTTGAGGGTTTTGTTTTGTTAGAAGACGCTGGCTATAGGGTCTTGTTATGTGGGAAGACGCTGGTTTGAGGGGTTTGTTGTGTGAGAAGACGATGGCTAGAGGGTCTTGTTATGTAAGAAGACGATGGCTAGAGGGTCTTGTTATGTGAGAAGACACTGGCTAGAGGGTCTTGTTATGTAAGAAGACGATGGCTAGAGGGTCTTGTTATGTGAGAAGACACTGGCTAGAGGGTCTTGTTATGTAAGAAGACGATGGCTAGAGGGTCTTGTTATGTGAGAAGACGCTGGCTGGAGGGTGTTGTTATGTGAGAAGACGCTGGCTAGAGGGTATTGTTAAGTGAGAAGACGCTGGCTAGAGGGTCTTGTTATGTGAGAAGACACTGGCTAGAGGGTCTTGTTATGTGAGAAGACGCTGGCAAGAGGGTCTTGTTATGTGGGAAGATGCTGGTTTGAGGGGTTTTGTTGTGTGAGAAGCCTCTGGCTATAGGGGCTTGTTATGTGAGAAGACGCTGGCTGGAGGGTCTTATTATGTAAGAAGACGATGGCTAGAGGGTCTTGTTATGTGAGAAGACGCTGGCTGGAGGGTCTTGTTATGTGAGAAGACAATGGCTAGAGGGTGTTGTTATGTGAGAAGACGCTGGCTGGAGGGTCCTGTTATGTGAAAAGAAGCTGGCTAGAGGATACTGTTAAGTGAGAAGACACTTGCTAGAGGGTCTTGTAATGTGAGAAGACACTGGCTAGAAGGTCTAGTTACGTCAGAAGACGATGGCCAGAGGATCTTGTTATGTGAGAAGACGCTGGCAAGTGGGTCTTGTTATGTGAGAATACGCTGGCTAGAGGGTCTTGTTATGAGAAGATGCTGGCTACAGTCTTGTTATCTGAGAAGATGCTGGCTGGAGGGTCTTGTTATGTGAGAAGAAGCTGGATGGGGGTCTTGTTATGTGAGAAGAAGCTGCCTAGAGTGTCTTGTTATATGAGAAGACGCAGGCTAGAGGTTCTTGTTATGTGAGAAGACGCTGGCTAGAGGGTCTTGTTATGTGGGAAGACACTGGTTTGAGGGTTTTGTTTTGTTAGAAGACGCTGGCTATAGGGTCTTGTTATGTGGGAAGATGCTGGTTTGAGGGGTTTGTTGTGTGAGAAGACGATGGCTAGAGGGTCTTGTTATGTGAGAAGACACTGGCTAGAGGGTCTTGTTATGTAAGAAGACGATGGCTTAAGGGTCTTGTTATGTGAGAAGACGCTGGCTGGAGGGTCTTGTTATGTGAGAAGACGCTGGCTAGAGGGTATTGTTAAGTGAGAAGACGCTGGCTAGAGGGTCTTGTTATGTGAGAAGACACTGGCTAGAGGGTCTTGTTATGTGAGAAGACGCTGGCTAGAGGGTCTTGTTATGTGGGAAGATGCTGGTTTGAGGGGTTTTGTTGTGTGAGAAGCCTCTGGCTATAGGGGCTTGTTATGTGAGAAGACGCTGGCTGGAGGGTCTTATTATGTAAGAAGACGATGGCTAGAGGGTCTTGTTATGTGAGAAGACGCTGGCTGGAGGGTCTTGTTATGTGAGAAGACAATGGCTAGAGGGTGTTGTAATGTGAGAAGACGCTGGCTGGAGGGTCCTGTTATGTGAAAAGAAGCTGGCTAGAGGATACTGTTAAGTGAGAAGACACTTGCTAGAGGGTCTTGTAATGTGAGAAGACACTGGCTAGAAGGTCTAGTTACGTCAGAAGACGATGGCCAGAGGATCTTGTTATGTGAGAAGACGCTGGCAAGTGGGTCTTGTTATGTGAGAAGACACTGGCTAGAGGGTGTTGTTATGTGAGAAGACGCTGGCTTGAGACTCTTGTTATGTGAGAAGGCACTGGCTAGAGGGTCTTGTTATGTGAGAAGACGCTGGCTAGAGACTCTTGTTATGTGAGAAGGCACTGGCTAGAGGGTGTTGTTATGTGAGAAGATGCTGGCTACAGAGTCTTGTTATGTGAGAAGATGCTGGCTAGAGTGTCTAGTTACGTCAGAAGACGTTGGCTAGAGGGTCTTGTTATGTGAGAAGATGCAGGCTAGAGGGTCTTGTTATGTGAGTTGACTCTGGCTAGATGGTCTTTTTATGTTAGAAGATGCTGGCTAGAGGGTGTTGTTATGTGAGAAGACGCAGGCTGGAGGGTCCTGTTATGTGAAAATAAGCTTGCTAGAGGGTATTGTTAAGTGAGAAGACTTTGGCTAGAAGGTCTTGTAATGTGAGAAGACACTGGCTAGAGGGTGTTGTTATGTGAGAAAACGCTGGCTGGAGACTCTTGTTATGTGAGAAGATGCTGGCTACAGAGTCTTGTTATGTGAGAAGATGCTGGCTAGAGTGTCTAGTTACGTCAGAAGATGATGGCTAGAGGGTCTTGTTATGTGAGATGACGCTGGCTAGAGGGTCTTATGTGAGAAGATGCAGGCTAGACGGTCTTGTTATGTGAGAAGATGCAGGCTAGAGGGTCTTGTTATGGGAGTTGACTCTGGCTAGAGGGTCTTTTTATGTTAGAAGATGCTGGCTAGAGAGTCTTGTTTTGTGAGAAGACACTGGCTAGAGGGTCTTGTTATGTAAGAAGACGATGGCTAGAGGGTCTTGTTGTGTGAGAAGACGCTGGCTGGAGGGTCTTGTTATGTGAGAAGACGATGGCTAGAGGGTGTTGTTATGTGAGAAGACGCTGGCTAGAGGATTTATTTATGTGATAAGATTCAAGCTACAGTGTCTTGTTAAGTGAGAACACGCTGGCTATCGGGTCTTGTTAAATGAGAAGACACTGGCTATCGGGTCTTGTTATGTGAGAAGACTCTGGCTACAGGGTCTTGTTATGTGAGAAGATGCTGGCTAAAGAGTCTCGTTATGTGAGAAGACTGGCTACAGGGTCTTGTTATGTGAGAAGATGCTGGCTAGAGGGTCTAGTTACGTGAGAAGACGCTGGCTGGAGGGTCTTGTTATGTGAGAAGATGCTGGCTGGAGTGTCTTGTTATGTGAGAAGATGCTGGCTTGAGGGTCTTGTTATGTGAAAATAATGTGGCTGTTAATGTTCAGTTGAAGATTGACACCTCAGTTTTCTAGACACAGAATAATTTTCTCTGTGTTTTTAGAATTGCATGTTAGAATTTGATATCAAAATAAAAATAGTTGATCTTTCCTTCTGTATTGAGACATGAGTACCTTAGAAGGGTTGTGAACATGGTGTGTGTGCGTGTGTTTGTGTTAGAGTGAGAGAGAGAGAACGAGAGAGAGACGGCTCTCTCCCTGCCCCGCTCCTGGTATTTATTTCCCCCGGCAGAGCAGGTAATCAGTTGGCCAAACACACACCCACCAAGCAGCCAAATAACCTTCAGGATGCCCCCCCCCCCCCCCCCACAGAGTTAGTGAGCAGGAACAGTTAAGATTTACAAACAATGATGAAGCTTGTCATACGTCTTTCTCCATCCGTCACGCGGGGCCGCGGCGGGCCGCCCCAGTGTTCTTCATAAAACCCAGCTCGCTGTGAAATATGCCCCGACGCCCTGTTTACTGCCCCACGCCCGTCAGCAGCCCCACGCCGTAAATCCACTGGACGGGAGGAGAAGTGGCGCTGCAGTCGATCAACCCCATCCCCACACCTCACCCCCCCATTCTCACACCTCACCCCCCCCATCCCCACACCTCACCCCCCCATCCCGCTAGAAGCCACTCCAGATGAGCTGCCCCTCCTGAGTTATGTCTTAGTCTCAATGTTATATGAGACAGCCCTCCCTCCCTCCGTGACTTTCCCCTCCCTCCCTCCCTCCCTCCCTCCGTGACATTCTCCCTCCCTCCCTCCCTCCGTGACATTCTCCCTCCCTCCGTGACATTCTCCCTCCCTCCGTGACATTCTCCCTCCCTCCGTGACATTCTCCCTCCCTCCGTGACATTCTCCCTCCCTCCCTCCGTGACATTCTCCCTCCCTCCCTCCCTCCGTGACATTCTCCCTCCCTCCCTCCCTCCCTCCGTGACATTCTCCCCTCCCTCCCTCCCTCCCTCCCTCCCTCCCTCCCTCCCTCCCTCCCTCCCTCCCTCCCTCCCTCCGTGTTATTCTCCCTCCCTCCCTCCCTCCGTGACATTCTCCCTCCCTCCCTCTGTGACATTCTCCCTCCCTCCCTCCATGACTTTCTCCCTCCCTCCCTCCGTGACTTTCTCCCTCCCTCCCTCCCTCCCTCCCTCCCTCCCTCCCTCCCTCCCTCCCACCGTGACTTTCTCTCCCTCCCTCCCTGCCTCCCACCGTGACTTTCTCTCCCTCCCTCCCTCCCTCTGTGACTTTCCCTCCCTCCCTCCCACCGTGACTTTCTCTCCCTCCCTCCCTCCCTGCCTCCCACCATGACTTTCCCTCCCTCCCACCGTGACTTTCTCTCCCTCCCTCCCTCCCTCCCTGCATCCCACCATGACTTTCCCTCCCTCCCTCCCACCGTGACTTTCTCCCTCCCTCTGGGAGGAGAAGTGGCGCTGCAGTCGATCAACCCCATCCCCACACCTCACCCCCCCATTCTCACACCTCACCCCCCCATCCCCACACCTCACCCCCCCATCCCGCTAGAAGCCACTCCAGATGAGCTGCCCCTCCTGAGTTGTCTTAGTCTCAATGTTATATGAGACAGCCCTCCCTCCCTCCGTGACTTCTCCCTCCCTCCCTCCCTCCGTAACATTCTCCCTCCCTCCCTCCGTGACATTCTCCCTCCCTCCCTCCGTGACATTCTCCCTTCCTCCCTCCCTCCATGACATTCTCCCTCCCTCCGTGACTTTCTCCCTCCCTCCCTCCCTCCCTCCGTGAATTTCTCCCTCCCTCCCTCCCTCCGTGACATTCTCCCTCCCTCCGTGACATTCTCCCTCCCTCCCTCCCTCCGTGACATTCTCCCTCCCTCCGTGACATTTTCACTCCCTCCGTGACATTCTCCCTCCCTCCCTCCGTGACATCTCCCTCCCTCCCTCCCTCCGTGACATTCTCCCTCCCTCCCTCCGTGACATTCTCCCTCCCTCCCTCCGTGACATTCTCCCTCCCTCCCTCCCTCTGTGACATTCTCCCTCCCTCCCTCCCTCTGTGACATTCTCCCTCCCTCCCTCTGTGACATTCTCCCTCCCTCCCTCCCTCCCTCCCTCCCTCCCACCGTGACTTTCTCTCCCTCCCTCCCTGCCTCCCACCGTGACTTTCTCTCCCTCCCTCTGTGACTTTCTCTCCCTCCCTCCCTCCGTGACTTTCTCCCTCCCTCCCTCCCTCCCACCGTGACTTTCTCCCTCCCTCCCTCCCTCCCACCGTGACTTTCTCTCCCTCCCTCCCTCCCGCCCACCGTGACTTTCTCTCCCTCCCTCCCTCCCTCCCACCGTGACTTTCTCTCCCTCCCTCCCTCCCGCCCACCGTGACTTTCTCTCCCTCCCTCCCTCCCTCCCACCGTGACTTTCTCTCCCTCCCTCCCTCCTTCCCTCCCTCCCTCTGTGAATTTCTCCCTCCGTCCCTCCCTCCGTGACATTATCCCTCCCTCCCTACCTATAGTGACTTTCACTCCCTCCCTATGTGACATTCTCCCTCCCTCCGTGACTTTCTCCCTCCCTCCCTCCCACAGTGACTTTCCCTCCCTCCCTCCCTCCATGAATTTCTCTCCCTCCCTCCCTCCCTCCCTCCGTGACTGTCTCCCTCCGTGACTGTCTCCCTCCCTCCCCCCCTCCCTCCCTCCGAGACTTTCTCCCTCCCTCCCTCCCACAGTGACTTTCCCTCCCTCCCTCCCTCCATGAATTCCTCTCCCTCCCTCCCTCCGTGACTGTCTCCCTCCCTCCCCCCCTCCCTCCCTCCGTGACTTTCTCCCTCCCTCCTTGAATTTCTCCCTCCCTCCCTCCCTCCATGAATTTCTCTCCCTCCCTCCCTCCGTGACTGTCTCCCTCCCTCCCCCCCCACGTTAGAGATTGATGGTCATTCAGAACAGAGTGATGGTCATTCAGGACAGAGTGATGTGAGAGAGTGATGGTGTTTCAGGACAGAGTGATGTGAGAGAGTGATTGTGATTCAGGACAGAGTGATGTTAGAGAGTGATGGTCATTCAGGACAGAGTGATGGTCTATAAGGACAGAGTGATGGTAGAGAGTGATGGTCATTCAGGACAGAGTGATGTTAGAGAGTGTTGGTGATTCAAGACAGAGTGATGGTGATTCAGTACAGAGTGATGTCAGAGATTGATGGTCATTCAGGACAGAGTGATGGTGTTTAGGGACAGAGTGATGTTAGAGAGTGATGGTCATTCAGGACAGAGTGCTGTTAAAGAGTGATGGTCATTCAGGACAGAGTGCTGTCATAGAGTGATAGTCATTCAGGATAGAGTGAATTTAGAGAGTGATGGTCATTCAGGACAGAGTGATGTTAGAGAGTGATGGTCATTCAGGACAGAGTGATGTTAGAGAGTGATGGTCATTTAGAGCAGAGTGATGTTAGAGAGTGATGGTCATTTAGAGCAGAGTGATGTTAGAGAGTGATGGTCATTTAGAACAGAGTGATGTTAGAGAGTGATAGTCATTCAGGACAGAGTGATGGTGATTCAGGACAGAGTGATTTCAGAGAGTGATGGTCATTCAGGACAGAGTGATGTTAGAGAGTGATGGTCATTAAGGACAGAGTGAATTTAGAGAGTGATGTTGATTCAGGACAGAGTGATGTTAGAGAGTGATGGTGGTTCAGGACAGAGTGATGTCAGATAGTGATGGTCATTCAGGACATAGTGATGGTGATTCAGGACATGGTGATATTATAGAGTGATTGACATTCAGGACAGAGTGATGTCGGAGAGTGATGGTAATTCAGGACAGGGTGATGTCAGAGAGTGATGGTCATTCAGGACAGAGTGATGTTGGAGAGTGATGGCCAGTCAGGACAGAGTGATGTCATAGAGTGATGGTGATTCAGGGCAGAGTGATTTCAGAGTGTTGGTGATTCAGGACAGAGTGAATTTAGAGAGTGATGGTGATTCAGGACAGAGTGATGTTAGACAGTGATGGTGATTCAGGACAGAGTGATGGTCATTCTGGACAGAGTGATGTTAGAGAGTGATGGTCATTCAGGACAGAGTGATGGTCATTCAGGACACAGTGATGTTAGGAGAGTGTTGGTGATTCAGGACAGAGTGATGGTCATTCATGGCAGAGTGATGGTCATTCATGACAGATTCATGGTCATTCAGGACAGAGTGATGTTAGAGAGTAATGGTAATTCAGGACAGAGTAATGGTGATTCAGGACAGAGTGATGTCATTCAGGACAAAGTGATGTTAGGAGAGTGATGGTAATCAGGACAGAGTGATGGTGGTTCAGGACAGAGTGATGGTGGTTCAGGACAGAGTGATGGTGGTTCAGGATAGAGTAATGGTAATTCAGGACAGAGTGATTGTGTTTCAGGACAGAGTGATGTTAGGAGAGTGTTGGTGATTCAGGACAGAGTAATGGTGATTCAGGACAGAGTGATGGTGATTCAGGACAGAGTGATTTAAGAGAGTGTTGGTGATTCAGGACAGAGTGATGGTCATTCAGGACAGAGTGATGGTCATTCATGACAGATTGATGGTCATTCAGGACAGAGTGATGTTACAGAGTAATGGTAATTCAGGACAGAGTGATGGTGATTCAGGACAGAGTAATGGTGATTCAGGACAGAGTGATGGTGATTCAGGACAGAGTGATTTAAGAGAGTGTTGGTGATTCAGGACAGAGTGATGGTCATTCAGGACAGAGTGATGGTCATTCAGGACAGAGTGATGTTAGGAGAGTGATGGTGATTCTAGACAGAGTGATGGTGTTTCAGGACAGAGTGATGTTAGAGAGTAATGGTCATTCGTGACAGATTGATGGTCATTCGTGACAGATTGATGGTCATTCATGACAGAGTGATCTTCATTCAGGACAGAATGATGTTAGAGAGTGATGGTCATTCAGGACAGAGTGATGGTCATTCAGGAGAGATTGATGGTCATTCAGGACAGAGTGATGGTCATTCAGGACAGAGTGATGGTCATTCAGGAGAGATTGATGGTCATTCAGGACAGAGTGATGGTCATTCAGGAGAGATTGATGGTCATTCAGGACAGAGTGATGGTCATTCAGGAGAGATTGATGGTCATTCAGGACAGAGTGATGGTCATTCAGGACAGAGTGATGTTAGAGAGTGATGGTGATTCAGGACAGAGTGATTTCAGAGAGTGTTGGTGATTCAGGACAGAGTGATGGTGATTCAGGACAGAGTGATGGTCATTCAGGACAGAGTGATGTTAGGAGAGTGATGATGATTCAGGACAGAGTGATGGTGTTTCAGGACAGAGTGATGGTGTTTCAGGACAGAGTAAGGTCGGCGGTGGTTTCAGGACGAGAGGTCGGCAGAGTGGTGGGAGGGGGATTCAGGACAGAGTAATGGTAATTCAGGACAGAGTGGTGGTCATTCAGGACAGAGTGATTTCAGAGAGTGTTGGTGATTCAGGACAGAGTGTTGGTGATTCAGGACAGAGTGTTGGTGATTCAGGACAGAGTGATTTAAGAGAGTGTTGGTGATTCAGGACAGAGTGATGTTAGGAGAGTAATGGTGATTCAGGACAGAGTGATGGTCATTCAGGACAGAGTGATGTTAGAGAGTAATGGTGATTCAGGACAGAGTGATTTCAGAGAGTGATGGTGATTCAGGACATTGTGATGGCCATTCAGGACAGAGTGATTTAAGAGAGTGTTGGTGATTCAGGACAGAGTGATTTCAGAGAGTGATGGTGATTCAGGACAGAGTGATTTCAGAGAGTGATGGTGATTCAGGACGTTGTGATGGCCATTCAGGACAGAGTGATTTCAGAGAGTGATGGTGATTCAGGACAGAGTGATGTTAGGAGAGTGATGGTGATTCAGGACAGAGTGTTGGTGATTCAGGACAGAGTGATTTCAGAGAGTGATGGTGATTCAGGACAGAGTGATTTCAGAGAGTGATGGTGATTCAGGACGTTGTGATGGCCATTCAGGACGGAGTGATGTTAGAGAGTAATGGTGATTCAGGACAGAGTGATGTTAGGAGAGTGATGGTGATTCAGGACAGAGTGAGGTTTACTTTCACATTAGCCAAATACATTTAAACTCAGTTTCACAATTCCTGACATTTAATCACTGTAAAAATTCCCTGTTTTAGGTCAGTTAGGATCACCACTTTATTTGAAGAATGTAAAATGTCAGAATAATAGTAGAGAGAATGATTTATTTCAGCTTTTATTTCTTTAATCACATTCCCAGTGGGTCAGAAATATACATACATTGGGGGAAAAAAGTATTTGATCCCCTGCTGATTTTGTACATTTGCTCACTGATAAAGAAAGGATCAGTCTATAATTTTAATGGTAGGTTTATTTGAACAGTGAGAGACAGAATAACAACAAAAATATCCAGAATAACAACAAAAATATCCAGAAAAACGCGTCAAAAATGTTATAAATTGATTTGCATTTTAATGAGGAAAATAAGTATTTGACCCCTCTCAATCAGAAAGATTTCTGGCTCCCAGGTGTCTTTTATACAGGTAACGAGCTGAGATTAGGAGCACACTCTTAAAGGGAGTGCTCCTAACCACATCTTGTTACCTGTAAAAAAGACACATGTCCACAGAAGCAATCAATCAAATTCCAAACTCTCCACCATGGCCAAGACCAAAGAGCTCTCCAAGGATGTCAGGGACAAGATTGTAGACCTACACAAGGCTGGAATGGGCTACAAGACCATCTCCAAGCAGCTTGGTGAGAAGGTGACAACATTTGGTGCGATTATTCGTAAATGGAAGAAACACAAAAGAACTGTCAATATCCCTTGGCCTGGGGCTCCATGCAAGATCTCACCTCGTGGGGTTGCAATGATCATGAGAATGGTGAGGAATCAGCCCAGAACTACACGGAGGATCTTGTCAATGATCTCAAGGCAGCTGGGACCATAGTCACCAAGAAAACAATTGGTAACACACTACGCCGTGAAGGACTGAAATCCTGCAGCGCCCGCAAGGTCCCCCTGCTCAAGAAAGCACATATACATGCCCGTCGGAAGTTTGCCAATAAACATCTGAATGATTCAGAGGACAACTGGTGAAAGTGTTGTGGTTAGATGAGACCAAAATGGAGCTCTTTGGCATCAACTCAACTCGCCGTGTTTGGAGGAGGAGGAATGCTGCCTATGACCCCAAGAACACCATCTCCACCGTCAAACATGGAGGTGGAAACATTATGCTTTGGGGGTGTTTTCTGCTAAGGGGACAGGACAACGTCACCGCATCATTTGACGGGGCCATGTACTGTCAAATCTTGGGTGAGAACCTCCTTCCCTCAGCCAGGGCATTGAAAATGGGTCGTGGATGGGTATTCCAGCATGACAATGACCCAAAACACACGGCCAAGGCAACAAAGAAGAAGCACATTAAGGTCCTGGAGTGGCCTAGCCAGTCTCCAGACCTTAATCCCATAGAAAATCTGTGGAGGGAGCTGAAGGTTCAAGTTGCCAAACGTCAGCCTCGAAACCTTAATGACTTGGAAAAGATCTGCAAAGAGGAGTGGGACAAAATCCCTCCTGAGATGTGTGCAAACCTGGTGGCCAACTACAAGAAACATCTGACCTCTGTGATTGCCAACAAAGGTTTTGCCACTAAGTACTAAGTCATGTTTTGCAGAGGGGTCAAATACTTATTTCCCTCATTAAAATGGAAATCATTTTATAACATTTTTGACATGCATTTTTCTGGATTATTTTGTTGTTATTCTGTCCCTCACTGTTCATATAAACCTACCATTAAAATTATAGACTGATCGTTTCTTTGTAAGTGGGCAAACATACAAAATCAGCAGGGGATCAAATACTTTTATCCCCAACTGTACACTCAGTTAGTATTTGGTAGCATTGCCTTTAAATTGTCTTGCTGAGCGGCCTTCCAGGTTATGTCGATATAGGACTCGTTTTACTGTGGATATAGATACTTTGTACCTGTTTCCTCCAGCATCTTCACAAGGTCCTTTGCTGTTGTTCTGGGATTGATTTGCACTTTTCGCACCAAAGTACATTCATCTCTAGGAGACAGAACACATCTCCTTCCTGAGCAGTATGATGGCTGTGTGGTCCCATGGTGTTTATACTTGCGTACTATTGTTTATACAGATGAACGTGGTACCTTCAGGCTTTTCGAAATAGCTCCCCGGGATGAACCAGACTTGTGGAGGTAAAATTTTTTTTTTCTAAGGTCTTGGCTGATTTCTTTTTATTTTCCCATGATATCAAGCAGAGACACTGAGTTTGAAGGTAGGCCTTGAAATACATCCACAGGTACACCTCCAATTGACTCAAATTATGTCAATTAGCCTATCAGAAGCTTCTAAAGCCATGACATAATTTTCTGGAATTTTCCAAGCTGTTTAAAGGCACAGTCAACTTAGTGTATGTAAACTTCTGACCCACTGGAATTGTGATACAGTGAATTATAAGTGAAATAATCTGTCTGTAAACAATTGTTGGAAAAATTACTTGTGTCATGCACAAAGTAGATGTCCTAACCGACTTGCCAAAACTATAGTTTGTTCACAAGAAATTTGTGGAGTGGTTAAAAAATGAGTTTTAATGAGTAAGTGTATGTAAACTTCCGAATTCAACTGTATATATACTGTGTTGTAACGATGTGCAAATGGTACAAGTACAAAATGGAAAATAAATAACATAAATATGGGTTGTATTTACAATGGTGTTTGTTCTTCACTGGTTGCCGTTTTCTTGTGGCAACAGGTAACAAATATTGTTGCTGTGATGTCACACTGTGGTATTTCACCCAGTAGATATGGGAGTTTATCAAAATCGGGTTTATTTTTGAATTCTTTGTGGCTCTGTGTAATCTGAGGAAAATATGTGTCTCTTATACGGTCATACATTTGGCAGGAGGTTAGGAAGTGCAGCTCAGTGTCCACCTCATTATGTGGGCAGTGTGCACATATCCTGTCTTCTCTTGAGAGCCAGGTCTGCCTATGGTGGCCTTTCTCAATAGCAAGGCTATGCTCACTGAGTCTGTACATAGTCAAAGCTTTCCTTAAGTTTGGGTCAGTCACAGTGGTCAGGTATTCTGCCACGGTGTACTCTCTTTTTAGGGCCAAATAGCATTCTACTTTGCTCTGTTTTTTGTTAATTCTTTCCAATGTGTCAAGTAATTATCTTTTGGTTTTCTCATGATTTGCTTGGGTCTAATTGTGTTGCTGACCTGGGGCTCTGTGGGGTCTGTTTGTGTTTGTGAACAGAGCCCCAGGACCATTTTGCTTAGGGGACTCTTCTCCAGGTTAATCACTCTGTAGGTGATGGCTTTGTTATGGAAGGTTTAGGAATCACTTCCTTTTAGGTGGTTGTAGAATTTAACGGCTCTTTTCTGGATTTTGATAATTAGCGGGTATCAGCCTAATTCTGCTCTGCATGCATTATTTGGTGTTTTGCGTTCTCAATTTGGTGTTTGTCATATTTTGTGAATTCTTGGTTGGTGAGCAGACCCCAGACTTCACAACCATAAAGGGCAATGGGTTCTATAACTGATTCAAGTATTTTTAGCCAGATCCTAATTGGTATGTCGAATTTTATGTTCCTTTTGATGGCGTAGAATGCCCTTCTTGCCTTGTGTCTCAGATCGTTCACAGCTTTGTGGATTTACCTGTTGCGCTAATGTTTAGGCCGAGATATGTATAATTTTTTGTGTGCTCTAGTTCAACGGTGTCTAGATGGAATTTGTATTTGTGGTCCTGGCAACTGGACCTTTTTCACAACACCATTATTTTGCTCTTACTGAGATTTACTGTCATGGCCCAGGTCTGACAGAATCTGTACAGAAGATCTAGGTGCTGCTGTAGGCCCTCCTTGGTTGGTGACAGAAGCACCAGATCATCAGCAAACAATAGACATTTGACTTCAGATTCTAGTAGGGTGAGGCCGGGTGCTGCAGACTTTTGTAGTGCCCTCGCCAATTCGTTGACGTATATGTTGAAGAGGGTGGGGCTTAAGCTGCATCCGTGCCTCACGCCACGGACCTGTGGGAAGAAATGTGTGTGTTTTTTACCTATTTTAACCGCACACATGTTGTTTGTGAACATGGATTTTATAATGTCGTATGGTTTTCCCCCAACACCACCTTCCATCAATTTGTATAGCAGACCCTCATGCCAAATTCAGTCATAGGCTTTTTTTTTTAAATAAACAAAGCATGAGAAGGCTTTGCCTTTGTTTTGGTTTGGTTGTTTGTCAATTAGGGTTTGCAGGGTGAATACGTGGTCTGTCGTACGATAATTTGGTAAAAAGACAATTTGACATTTGCTCAGTACATTGTTTTCACAGAGGAAATGTATGAGTCTGCTGTTAATGATAATGCAGAGGATTTTCCTAAGGTTGCTGTTGACGCATATCCCACAGTAGTTATTGGGGTCAAATTTGTCTCCACTTTTGTGGATTGGGGTGAAGAGTCGTTGGTTCCAAATATTGGGGAAGATCCCAGAGCTAAGGAAGATGTTAAATAGTTTTAGTATACAATTGGAATTTGTTGTCTGTATATTTGATCATTTCATTGAGGATGCCATCAACACCACAGGCTTTTTTGGGTTGGAGGGTTTTTATTTTGTCCTGTGGTTCATTCATGGTAATCGAAGAATCCAGTGGGTTCTGGTAGTCTTTAATAGTTGATTCTAACATTTGTATTTGATCATGTATATGTTTTTGCTGTTTGTTCTTTGTCATAGAGCCAAAAAGATTGGAGAAGTGGTTCACCCATAGATCTCCATTTTGGATAGATAACTCTTCGTGTTGTTGTTTGTTTAGTGTTTTCCAGTTTTCCCAGAAGTGGTTAGATTCTATGGATTCTTCAATTACATTGAGCTGTTTTCTGACATTACATTACATGACATACTGTTCTTCTTTTTCCGTGGTGTATTTCTGTATTGTTTTAGGGATTCACCATAGTGAAGGCGTAGACTCAGGTTTTCTGGGTCTTTATGTTTTTGGTTGGACAGGTTTCTCAATTTCTTTCTTAGGTTTTTGCATTTTTCACCAAACCATTTGTCATTGTTAATTTTCTTCGGTTTTCTATTTGAATTTTTTTGAGTAGATAGGGATGCTGAGTGGTAAAATATACTGTTTAGGTTTTCTACTGCCAAGTTTACACCTTCACTATTACATTGGAACATTTTGTACAGGAAGTTGTCTGAAAG
This sequence comes from Salmo salar, assembly GCF_965601325.2. Classification (NCBI taxonomy): domain Eukaryota; kingdom Metazoa; phylum Chordata; class Actinopteri; order Salmoniformes; family Salmonidae; genus Salmo; species Salmo salar. The sequence continues at coordinate 13,987,464 of NC_138305.1, forward strand.
GGATTTAATTTGTTGATGCCTAATAGTTTGTTGGTAGGTTTCCACACGACTTTCCATCCATCAATAGCATTTCTTAATATTACTCAGTTCCTTTGGCTTTGATGCCTCATGATTGAGTATTGCTCTGTTAAAGTAGACTGTGATTTTGCTGTGATCTGATAAGGGTGTCAGTGGACTGACTGTGAACGCTCTGAGAGACTCTGGGTTAAGGTCAGTGATAAAGCAGTCTACAGTACTACTGCCAAGAGATGAGCTATAGGTGTACCTACCATAGGAGTCCCCTCGAAGCCTACCATTGACTATGTACATACCCAGTGTGCGACAGAGCTGCAGGCACGACTCCAACACCATCATTAAGTTTGCAGACGACACAACAGTGGTAGGCCTGATCACCGACAATGACGAGACAGCCTATAGGGAGGAGGTCAGAGACCTGGCCGGGTGGTGCCAGAATAACAACCTATCCCTCAACGTAACCAAGACTAAGGAGATGATTGTGGACTACAGGAAAAGGAGGACCGAGCACGCCCCCATTCTCATCAACGGGGCTGTAGTGGATCAGAGGGTAGTGCGTACAGAGGCTAGTGCGTACGGCCCAGTACATCACTGGGGCTAAGCTGCCTGCATCCCGGACCTCTACACCAGGCGGTGTCAAAATTGTCAAAGACCCCAGCCACCCCAGTCATAGACTGCTCTCTCTACTTCCGCATGGCAAGCGGTACTGGAGTGCCAAGTCTTGGACATAAAGGCTTCTCAACAGTTTTTACCCCCAAGCCATAAGACTCCTGAACAGGTAATCAAATGGCTACCCGGACTATTTGCATTGTGTGCCCCCCCAACCCCTCTTTTTATGCTGCTGCTACTCTCTGTTTATCATGTATGCATAGTCACTAACTATACATTCATGTACATACTACCTCAATTGGGCCGACCAACCAGTACTCCCGCACATTGGCTAACCAGGCTATCTGCATTGTGTCCCACCACCTGCCAACCCCTCTTTTACGCTTCTGCTACTCTCTGCTCATCATATATGCATAGTCACTTTAACCATATCTACATGTACATACTACCTCAATCAGCCTGACTAACCGGTGTCTGTATGTAGCCTCGCTACTGTATATAGCCTCGCTACTTTTATAGCCTCAATACTGTATATAGCCTGTCTTTTTACTGTTGTTTTATTTCTTTACCTACCTATTGTTGACCTAATACCTTTTTGCACTATTGGTTAGAGCCTGTAAGTAAGCATTTCACTGTAAGGTCTACACCTGTTGTTCTCGGCGTGCGTGACAAATAAACTTTGATTTGATTTGAGTTGTTACCCGTTTTTGTTGGTTGTCTTGTCATAGTTGTGCCTAGGGGGGGCATATGGGGAGGGAATGCTGTCCCCTCCAGGTAGGTGTTTGTCCCCCTGTGTGCTGAGGGTGTCAGGTTCTTGTCCAGTTCTGGCATTTAGGTTGCCACAGACTAGTACATGTCCCTGGGCCTGGAAATGATTGATCTCCGCTCCAGGATGGAGAAGCTGTCTTCATTAAAGTATGGGGATTCTAGTGGGGGGATATAGGTAGCACACAGGAGGACATTTTTCTCTGTTAAGATCATTTCCTTTTGAATTTGTAGCCAAATGTAAAATGTTCCTGTTTTGATTAATTTAATGGAGTGAGTTTGTTCTGCTCTATACCAAATTAGCATACCCCCTGAGTCCCTTCCCTGATTCACACCTGGTAGTTTGGTGGATGGGACTACCAGCTCTCTGTAACCCAGAGGGCAACCAGTGGGTCCGTCTCCTCTTTACCATGTTTCTTGTAGGATGACAATGTCTGTATTTCAGAGTCCAGGTCCCTGCTTTTTAAGCCAAAGGCCGATGACCTCAGGCCTTGGATATTCCAGGATGAGATCGTGAAGGCTTTGTGTTCCATAAAGTGTCCAATGTTGTTGGCCGTGTGGTTTGGCCTCAGGTCAGTGCATGGGGTGGGCTGGAGGGGCATAGGTCTGATCTGAGGGGGCCTAAATGGGGTGTGGGCATGGTTGACTTGGGGGGGTGTTGATTGGTTGGGGTGGGGTGTGGATGTGGCTGGTGGTGTTGTGGTCTGGATGTAGGTCCTCTCAGCATGGGTCCTCTATGTGTAGGTCCAGAGGGGGTCCGGCAGGTCTGGGAGAGTGTCTCGCTGGTCTGGGCGGGGTGTCTATTGATCTGTTGCTCCTGTGTGAAGTGTTGGGGCTGCGGTTGAGAGCGATGTCCTTTAGGGTCCGGGCGAAGGTGATGTTGTGTCTTTGGCTATGCCGGATTAAGTGACATGACATGCTATTCTATAAAATCATTTCTCTGTAATTAATATTACCTTATTAAGCTAATCAGATAAATGTAATTAACTAGAAAGTCGGGGGCACCACGAAATAATGTTTATAAAGCTGTTATCTTCCGAATAAACTCTTAAATACCTAGTAATCTTTTACATCAGTAGCAGTCAATATTTAATCGTCACTTTATTCAGTCTCATCTGAAAGTTGTAAATTCTTGGTTATATTCACGAACTCTGGCTAACAAGTTGAATCAGGAAGACAACATTTGGTTTAATTATTTATTTACTAAATACCTAAATAATCACACAGAATTACATCTACACAGAATGGATCATACATTGATTACAGATTATGTCATAAAGGAAAACGTCCCTAGTGGACGGAACAGATATGACAGCTGGTTATACAAAGAAAGGGGGTTGGGTTTTGAATGAAAGAGCGGGAAGACTGAGGAACGAAAAGATTTTGTGTCTCTATCGGGCCGTAGGCAGCTATGCTATCGTAAATACAGTATCTTATACATTCTAAATAACAGCCCATTTGAAAAAGGAAAACGCAATAAATATTTACTCTGAGCTGCGCTTCGGTAGATTGGTCGTAGATAGATGGCCGGGTTGTCCAGCATGGATCTCTTGTCCTCTGAAGAATGTCTAGCGGTGAACTGGAACGTGGTAGAATGGGTACTCTGTCTGTTCTCTCCTAGCCCACGTTTACAACTGCTGTTGCTAACACAACGGCTAGGAGGTATCACTTCTTTAGTGAATAAGAGTTCAAAGTTCATACCAAGTTGCTATACTTTACCTCTCCCTCTCCTCCATCCCCCTCACCCTCTCCTCCATCTCCCTCACCCTCTCCTCCATCCCCCCTCACCCTCTCCTCCAGCAGTCTGATCCTCTCCTCCATCCCCCCTCACCCTCTCCTCCATCCCCCTCTCCCTCTCCTCCATCCCCCTCACCCTCTCCTCCATCCCCCTCACCCTCTCCTCCATCCCCCCTCACCCTCTCCCTCACCCTCTCCTCCATCCCCCCTCACCCTCTCCTCCATCCCCCCTCACCCTCTCCTCCATCCCCCTCACCCTCTCCTCCATCCCCCCTCACCCTCTCCCTCGCCCTCACCCTCTCCTCCATCCCGCTCACCCTCTCCTCCGTCCCCTCTCCTCCGTCCCCCTCACCCTCTCCTCCAGCAGTCTGATCCTCTCCTCCATCCCCCTCACCCTCTCCTCCATCCCCCTCACCCTCTCCTCCAGCAGTCTGATCCTCTCCTCCATCCCCCTCACCCTCTCCTCCATCCCCCTCACCCTCACCCTCTCCTCCATTCCCCTCACCCTCTCCTCCAGCAGTCTGATCCTCTTCTCCATCCCCTCTCTCCCTCTCCCTCCATCCCCCCTCACCCCCTCCTCCATCCCCCTCACCCCCTCCTCCATCCCCCTCACCCTCTCCTCCAGCAGTCTGATCCTCTCCTCTAGTGTGTTGTTCTTCTCTTGCTCTTTCTCGTGTTGATGTTGTCTCACCACTGTCCAGAGTGCAGATATGTCTCTCTCCACCTCCAGCTCTCCGGGTCTGGTTAAGGGGGTGTTGTTGTGCTGGACTGTTGTCTGGGTCTGGTTAAGGGGGTGTTGTTGTGCTGGACTGTTGTCTGGGTCTGGTTAAGGGGGTGGTGTTGTTGAGCTGGACTGTTGTCTGGGTCTGGTTAAGGGGGTGTTGTTGTGCTGGACTGTTGTCTGGGTCTGGTTAAGGGGGTGTTGTTGTGCTGGACTGTTGTCTGGGTCTGGTTAAGGGGGTGTTGTTGAGCTGGACTGTTGTCTGGGTCTGGTTAAGGGGGTGTTGTTGTGCTGGACTGTTGTCTGGGTCTGGTTAAGGGGGTGTTGTTGTGCTGGACTGTTGTCCGGGTCTGGTTAAGGGGGTGTTGTTGTGCTGGACTGTTGTCTGGGTCTGGTTAAGGGGGTGTTGTTGTGTTGTCTGGGTCTGGTTGAGGGGGTGTTGTTGTGCTGGACTGTTGTCCGGGTCTGGTTAAGGGGGTGTTGTTGTGCTGGACTGTTGTCCGGGTCTGGTTAAGGGGGTGTTGTTGTGCTGGATTGTTGTCTGGGTCTGGTTAAGGGGGTGTTGTTGTGTTGTCTGGGTCTGGTTGAGGTGGTGTTGTTGTGCTGGACTGTTGTCTGGGTCTGGTTGAGGGGGTGTTGTTGTGTTGTCTGGGTCTGGTTGAGGGGGTGTTGTTGTCTGGGTCTGGTTTAGGGGGTGTTGTTGAGCTGGACTGTTGTCTGGGTCTGGTTGAGGGGGTGTTGTTGTGCTGGACTGTTGTCTGGTTAAGGGGGTGTTGTTGTGCTGGACTGTTGTCTGGGTCTGGTTAAAGGGGTGTTGTTGTGCTGGACTGTTGTCTGGGTCTGGTTAAGGGGGTGTTGTTGTGTTGTCTGGGTCTGGTTGAGGTGGTGTTGTTGTGCTGGACTGTTGTCTGGGTCTGGTTGAGGGGGTGTTGTTGAGCAGGACTGTTGTCTGGGTCTGGTTGAGGGGGTGTTGTTGTGCTGGATAAGGGGGTGTTGTTGTGTTGTCTGGGTATGGTTAAGGGGGTGTTGTTGTGCTGGACTGTTGTCTGGGTCTGGTTGAGGGGGTGTTGTTGAGCTGGACTGTTGCCTGGGTCTGGTTGAGGGGGTGTTGTTGTGCTGGACTGTTGTCTGGGTCTGGTTGAGGGGGTGTTGTTGTGCTGGACTGTTGTCTGGGTCTGGTTAAGGGGGTGTTGTTGAGCTGGACTGTTGTCTGGGTCTGGTTAACGGGGTGGTGTTGTGTTGTACTGTTGTCTGGTTAAGGGGGTGTTGTTGTGCTGGACTGTTGTCTGGGTCTGGTTGAGGGGGTGTTGTTGTGTTGTCTGGGTCTGGTTAAGGGGGTGTTGTTGTGCTGGACTGTTGTCTGGGTATGGTTAAGGGGGTGTTGTTGAGCTGGACTGTTGTCTGGGTCTGGTTGAGGGGGTGTTGTTGTGCTGGACTGTTGCCTGGGTCTGGTTGAGGGGGTGTTGTTGTGCTGGACTGTTGTCTGGGTCTGGTTGAGGGGGTGTTGTTGAGCTGGACTGTTGTCTGGGTCTGGTTAACGGGGTGGTGTTGTGTTGTACTGTTGTCTGGTTAAGGGGGTGTTGTTGTGCTGGACTGTTGTCTGGGTCTGGTTGAGGGGGTGTTGTTGTGTTGTCTGGGTCTGGTTAAGGGGGTGTTGTTGTGCTGGACTGTTGTCTGGGTCTGGTTGAGGGGGTGTTGTTGTGCTGGACTGTTGTCTGGGTCTGGTTAAGGGGGTGTTGTTGTGCTGGACTGTTGTCTGGGTCTGGTTAAGGGGGTGTTGTTGTGCTGGACTGTTGTCTGGGTCTGGTTAAGGGGGTGTTGTTGTGTTGTCTGGGTCTGGTTGAGGGGGTGTTGTTGTGCTGGACTGTTGTCTGGGTCTGGTTGAGGGGGTGTTGTGGTGCTGGACTGTTGTCGTGCTGGACTGCTGTCTGGGTCTGGTTGAGGGGGTGTTGTATGCTGGACTGTTGTCTGGGTCTGGTTAAGGGGGTGTTGTTGTGCTGGACTGTTGTCTGGGTCTGGTTAAGGGGGTGTTGTTGTGCTGGACTGTTGTCTGGGTCTGGTTGAGGGGGTGTTGTTGTGTTGTCTGGGTCTGGTTAACCTCTCTAGGGAAGGTGGGACTAAATCGTCCCACCTACGTAACAGCCAGTGGAATCCTGTGGCGCGTTATTCAAATACCTTAGAAATGCTATTACTTCAATTTCTCAAACATATGACTATTTTACACTATTTTAAAGACAAGACTCTTGTTAATCTAACCACACTGTCCGATTTCAAAAAGGCTTTACAACGAAAGCAAAACATTAGATTATGTCAGCAGAGTACCCAGCCAGAAATAATCAGACACCCATTTTTCAAGCTAGCATATAATGTCACATAAACCCAAACCACAGCTAAATGCAGCACTAACCTTTGATGATCTTCATCAGATGACTCGCCTAGGACATTATGTTATACAATACATGCATGTTGTGTTCAATCAAGTTCATATTTATATCAAAAAAAAGCTTTTTACATTAGCATGTTGTCACGGCTTTCTTCGTCGGAGGACGATATAGCGAAATCGTCGTCTGAAAAGGTGGACCAATATGCAGCAGAGTTGGTGTTCATTTTCTTAATTTATTAACGAACGTTGAACACGGGAAAAAAACAAGAAAACTATAAGCACGACAAATGACAGTTTTGCAGGCTCACAAAAACACGCAATGCAAAAACAATCTCCCACAAATACAAGACAAACACACCCAACTAATATAGGACTTCCAATCAAAGGCAACACCAAACAGCTGCCTTCAATTGGAAGTCCACCCCAATTAACTCAACATAGAAACACACTCACTAGACTACACATAGAAATACATAAACATAGACCATAACTCAAAACCCGGAAATAATAAAACAAACACCCTCCTAACTAACACACCACCCTGAACCACATAAAACAAATACCCTCTGCCACGTCCTGACCAAACTACAATAACAATTAACCCTTATACTGGCCAGGACGTGACACATGTGATGTTCAGAACTAGCATACCCCCCGCAAACTTCCGGTGAATTTACTAAATTACTCACGATAAACGTTCACAAAAAACATAACAATTATTTTAAGAATTATAGATACAGAACTCCTCTATGCACTCGCTATGTCCGATTTTAAAATAGCTTTTCGGTGAAAGCACATTTTGCAATATTCTAAGTAGATAGCCCGGCATCATAGGGCTAGCTATTTAGACACCCACCAAGTTTGGCACTCACCAAAGTCAGATTTACTATAAGAAAAATGTTATTACCTTTGCTGTTTTTCGTCAGAATGCACTCCCAGGACTTCTACTTCAATAACAAATGTTGGTTTGGTTCAAAATAATCCATAGTTATGTTCAAATATCCTCTGTTTTGTTCGTGCGTTCAAGACACTATCCGAAGTGTAAAGAAGGGTGACGCGCCCGACGCGTTTCGTGACAAAAAAATTCTAAATATTACATTACCTACTTCGAAGCATGTCAACCGCTGTTTAAAATCAATTTTTATGCCATTTTTCTTGTAAAAAAGCGATAATATTCCGACTGGGAATCTGTGTTTTAGTACAAAGAGAGAGAAAATAAAAACATGGGGTCGCCTCGTGCACGCGCCTTAGTCTCATTGTCCTCTGATAGACCACTTACCAAAGGCGCTAATGTTTTTCAGCCAGGGGCTGCCTCGACATCATTCAGCTTTTTCTCGGGTTCTGAGAGCCTATGGGAGCCGTAGGAAGTGTCACATTACAGCAAAGATCCTAAGTTTTCAATAAAAAGAGTCAAGAAGCCCAAGGAATGGTCAGAGAGGGCACTTCCTGTACAGAATCTTCTCAGGTTTTTGCCTGCCATATGAGTTCTGTTAAACTCACAGACACCATTCAAACAGTTTTAGAAACTTTAGGGTGTTTTCTATCCAAAGCCAATAATTATATGCATATTCTAGTTTCTGGGCAGTAGTAATAACCAGATTAAATCGGGTACGTTTTTTATCCGGCCGTGTAAATACTGCCCCCTAGCCCTAACAGGTTAAGGGGGTGTTGTTGTGCTGGACTGTTGTCTGGGTCTGGTTGAGGGGGTGTTGTTGTGCTGGACTGTTGTCTGGGTCTGTGTTGACTGGAGTGTAATCACCAGCTGTTCCATCTCCACCTGCCTTACCTCCAGCTGGGGGAATTTATCCTTCATTTCAATGAGGGAGTAGTACTCTGTGCTGGGAGGTTGACTTTCCGCTGGGGGTTGCTGGTCTGTGGGGTTATATAATGAAGAGGTCTTGGGGTGGCTCGTCTGTGGGGTTATATAATGAAGAGGTCTGGTGGTGGCTCGTCTGTGGGGTTATATAATGAAGAGGTCTTGGGGTTGCTCATCTGTGGGGTTATATAATGAAGAGGTCTGGTCTGACCCACTCTGGGTGGGGGTATCTTTCTCAAGGGAGAGCTTCTCCTGCTGAGCTAATTCTTTGATTAGGTGAAAGTCCAGCTGAAACTGTTTGGGGTTGTCCTGTACCAATACTGTTCCAGACTTATAGAGATTTATATTAGCTGACTCAGAGTCCTCGTTGTCTAGTATCCTGAGTTTCCACCCCTCGTTAAACCCTGCCCCCGCTTAACAGAGGGGTAGTGTGCTAATATAGCACAGTGCCAGGGGATGGTCTGGTTAATATAGCACTGTGCCATGCCAGGGGATGGTCTGGTTAATATAGCACTGTGCCATGCCAGGGGATGGTCTGGTTAATATAGTACAGTGCCAGGGGATGGTCTGGTTAATATAGCACTGTGTCATGCCAGGGGATGGTCTGGTTAATATAGCACTGTGCCAGGGGATGGTCTGGTTAATATAGCACTGTGCCATGCCAGGGGATGGTCTGGTTAATATAGCACTGTGCCATGGGATGGTCTGGTTAATATAGCACTGTGCCATGCCAGGGGATGGTCTGGTTAATATAGCACTGTGTCATGCCAGGGGATGGTCTGGTTAATATAGCACTGTGCCAGGGGATGGTCTCATTTACAACTGCCACCTGGCCAAGATAAAGCAAAGAAGTTTGACACATACAACAACACAGAGTTACAGACAATAATACAGTAGAAAAAGTCTATATACAGTGTGAGCAAATGAGGTCGGATAAGGCAATAAACAGGCCATGGTGGCGAAGTAATTACAATATAGCAATTTAACACTGGAATGGTAGATGTGCAGAAGATGAATGTGCAAGTAGAGATACCGGGGTGCAAATGAGCAAGATAAATAAATAAATACAGTATGGGGATGAGGTAGTTGGATGGGCTGTTTACACATGGGCTGTTTACCCAGCAGAGACTTGTAGATGACCTGGAGCCAGTGGGTTTGGCGGCGAGTATGAAGCGAGGGCCAGCCAATGAGAGCGTACAGATCACAGTGGTGGGTAGTGTATGGGGCTTTGGTGACAAAACGGATGGCAATGTGATAGACTGCATCCAATTTGTTGAGTAGAATGTTGGAGGCTATTTTTTATCGCCGAAGTCGAGGAACGGTAGGATGGTCAGTTTTACGAGGGTATGTTTGGCAGCATGAGTGAAGGATGCTTTGTTGCGAAATAGGAAGCTGATTCTAGATTTAATTTTGGATTGGAGATGCTTAATGTGAGTCTGGAAGGAGAGTTTACAGTCTAACCAAGACACCTAGGTATTTGTAGTTGTCCACATATTCTAAGTCAGAACCGTCCAGGGTAGTGATGCTGGACGGGTGGGCAGGTGCAGGCAGCGATCAGTTGAAGAGCATGGATTTAGTTTTACTTGCATTTAAGAGCAGTTGGAGGCCACGGAAGGAGAGTTGTATGGCACTGAAGCTTGTCTGGAGGTTAGTTAAAACCTCTTCGCTATAGGGGGCAGTATTTTCACGGCCGGATGAAAAACGTACCCAAATTAAACGGCCTACTTCTCGGGCCCAGAGTCAAATATTTGCATATTATTAGTAGATTTGGATAGAAAACACTCTGACGTTTCTAAAACTGTTTGAATGGTGTCTGTGAGTATAACAGAACTCATATGGCAGGCAAAAACCTGAGAAGATTCCAAGCAGGAAGTGGCCTGTCTGTAAATTTGTAGTTCTTCTTTTGGTTCTCTATCAAAACTACAGTATCTGAGCTGTTACGTAGCACTTTCTAAGGCTTCCATTGGCTCTCTAAAGCCTTCAGAAAGCGGATTGAGGCGTCTCCTGTCTCTGGGCAGAGTATACTAGCACAGTTTGTCAGTGGTCTGCCTGGTGACAAAGATATAGGATATGCGCGGTCCTGCGACCATGCTGTTTTTTCTTTTCCTCTTTGAACGAATACACTACTGTCCGGTTGGAATATTATCGCTATTTTACGACAAAAATACCATAACAATTTATTTGAAACAGCGTTTGACATGCTTCTAAGTACGGTAAAGGAACATTTTGATTTTTTTTGTCTCGAAATGCGCTCGCGCGTTACCCTTTGGATAGTGACCTGAACGCACGAACAAAACGGAGGTATTTGGACATAACTATGGATTATTTTGAACAAAAACAACATTTGTTGTTGAAGCAGCAGTCCTGGGAGTGGATTCTGACGAAGATCAGCAAAGGTAATACAATTTTTCTAATAGTAATTCTGAGTTTAGTGAGCCCGAACTTGGCGGGTGTCAAAATAGCTAGCCATGATGGCTCAACTATGTACTCAGAATATTGCAAAATGTGCTTTCGCCGAAAATCTATTTTAAAATCTGACATAGCGATTGCATAAAGGAGTTCTGTATCTATAATTCTTAAAATAATTGTTATGTATTTTGTCAACGTTTATGATGAGTAATTTAGTAAATTCACCGGAAGTTTTCGGCGGGTATGCTAGTTCTGAACATCACATGCTAATGTAAAAAGCTGTTTTTGGATATAAATATGAACTTGATTGAACAAAACATGCATGTATTGTATAACATAATGTCCTAGGAGTGTCATCTGATGAAGATCATCAAAGGTTAGTGCTTCATTTAGCTGTGGTTTGGGTTTATGTGACATATATGCTTGCTTGGAAAATGGCGGTGTGATTATTTTTGGCTGTGTACTCTCCTAACATAATGTAATGTTTTGCTTTCGCTGTAAAGTCTTTTTGAAATCGGACATTGTGGTTAAATTAACGAGAGTCTTGTCTTTAAAATGGTGTAAAATAGTCGTATGTTTGAAAAATTTAAATTATAGCATTTTCAAGGTTTTTGTATGTCACACCACGCTCTACCATTGGATATTGGCGAGGCGTTCCGCTAGCGGAACCCCTAGATGTAAGAAGTTAAACACAGTGTCCAAAGAAGGGACAGAGGTATACAGAATGGTGTCGTCTGCGTAGAGGTGGATCAGAGAATCACCCGCAGCAAGAGTGACATCATTGATGTATACAGAGAAGAGATTCGGCCCGAGAATTGAACCCTGTGGCACCCCCATAGACACTGCCAGAGGTCCGGACAACAGGCCCTCCGATTTGACACACTGAACTCTATCAGAGAAGTAGTTGGTGAACCAGGCGAGGCAATCATTTCAGAAACCAAGGCTGTTGAGTCTGCCAATAAGAATGTGGTGATTGACAGAGTCGAAAACCTTGGCCAGGTCGATGAATACGGCTGCACAGTAATGTCTCTTATCGATGATGATTGATCTGGTCCTGTAGAAGCTCTGTGTCTGGGCTGGAGGTGGTGTAGCTGGGGGACTGCTCCTTCAGCTCAGTAACCCATACCTCTAACAGAGCCAGCCTGTCTCTCAGCAGTCTGGAGGTGGTGTAGCTGGGGGACTGCTCCTTCAGCTCAGTAACCCATACCTCTAACAGAGCCAGCGTGTCTATAATAGAGCCAGCCTTAGACCCTCCTGCTCCAGGGGCCAGTCAGGCAGTTAGACCCCCCTGTTCCAGGGGCCAGTCAGGCAGTTAGACCCTCCTGCTCCAAGGGCCGGTCAGACAGATAGACCCTCCTGCTCCAGGGGCCAGTCAGAAAGTTAGACCCTCCTGCTCCAGGGGCCAGTCAGGCAGATAGACCCTCCTGCTCCAGGGGCCAGTCAGGCAGATAGACCCTCCTGCTCCAGGGGCCAGTCAGACAGATAGACCCTCCTGCTCCAGGGGCCAGTCAGGCAGATAGACCCTCCTGCTCCAGGGGCCAGTCAGGCAGATAGACCCTCCTGCTCCAGGGGCCAGTCAGACAGATAGACCCTCCTGCTCCAGGGGCCAGTCAGACAGATAGACCCTCCTGCTCCAGGGGCCAGTCAGACAGATAGACCCTCCTGCTCCAGGGGCCAGTCAGACTGTGCTAGACTGTTTGTCCTCCCTCCAGGGCTGTGCTAACACACTAACAGCAGTCTCCTCTTCACTATGGATCAGATAAACACCTAGAGTGTGTCCCAAATGGCACCCTTTTTCTTATTTAGTGCACTACATTTGGCCAGAGCCCTATGGGGAATGGGTCCATTTGGGAGGCATGCATGGTAATGCTCTGCAGTGTAGCAGGACTGCAGGGCTACATGGCTACAGGGCTGGATATGGGAGTTAGGCATGGTAATGCTCTGCAGGGGCAGCAGGACTGCAGGGCTACAGGGCTACAGGGCTGAATATGGGAGTTAGGCATGGTAATGCTCTGCTGGGGCAACAGGGCTACAAGGCTACAGGGCTACAAGGCTACAGGGCTACAGGGCTACAGGGTTACAGGGTTACAGGGCTACAGGGCTACAGGGCTACAGGGATGGATATGGGAGTTAGGCATGGAAATGCTCTGCTGGTGCAACAGGGCTACACGGCTACAGGACTGGAGGGCTACAGGGCTGGAGGGCTACAGGGCTGGATATGGGAGTTAGGCATGGTAATGCTCTGCTGGGGCAACAGGGCTACAAGACTGCAGGGCTACAGGGCAACAGGGCTACAGGGCAACAGGGCTACAGGGCTACAGGGCTGGATATGGGAGTTAGGCATGGTAATGCTCTGCTGGGGCAGCAGGGCTACAGGGCTACCGGGCTGGAGGGCTACAGGGCTGCAGGGCTACAGGGCTGCAGGGCTACCGGGCTGCAGGGCTACAGGGCTACAGGGCTACAGGGCTGGAGGGCTGGAGGGCTGGAGGGCTACAGGGCTGCAGGGCTACAGGGCTACAGGGCTGCAGGGCTACAGGGCTACAGGGCTGGAGGGCTACAGGGCTACAGGGCTGTGTTGTACTACATGCAACTCAACAGGACCATAACAGTTAACTAGCCTTTATTAACTACCATCAACAGGACCATAACAGTTAACTAGCCTTTATTAACTACCATCAACAGGACCATAACAGTTAACTAGCCTTTATTAACTACCATCAACAGGACCATGACAACTAACTAGCCTTTATTAACTACCATCAACAGGACCATGACAGTTAACTAGCCTTTATTAAATACCATCAACAGGTCCATGACAACTAACTAGCCTTTATTAACTACCATCAACAGGACCATAACAGTTAACTAGCCTTTATTAAATACCATCAACAGGACCATGACAACTAACTAGCCTTTATTAACTACTAGCCTGGGGAAGCACGGGGAGATTACACACACACTGACACAACCTCTCGTCTCCTCTCCTCTCGTCTCCTCTCGTCTCTTTCCCTCTATTCTTTCCTCTCCTCTCCTCTCCTCTCCTCTTGCCTTCTCCTCCTCTTCTCTTCTCGTCTTCTCCTCATCCTCTCCTCATCTTTTCTTTCTTGTCTCCTCTCCTCTCCTCTCCTCTCCTCTCCTCTCCTCTCCTCTCCTCTCCTCTCCTCTCCTCTCCTCTCCTCTCCTCTCCTCTCCTCTCCTCTCCTCTCCTCTCCTCTCTTCTTGCCTTCTCCTCCTCTTCTCTTCTCGTCTTCTCCTCGTCCTCTCCTCATCTTTTCTGTCTCCTCTCCTCTCCTCTCCTCTCTTCTTGCCCTCTCCTCCTCTTCTCTTCTCGTCTTCTCCTCGTCCTCTCCTCATCTTTTATTTTCTTGTCTCCTCCTCTCCTCTCCTCTCCTCTCCTCTCCTCTCCTCTCCTCTCCTCTCCTCTCCTCTCCTCTCCTCTCCTCTCCTCTCCTCTCCTCTCCTCTCCTCTCCTCTCCTCTCCTCTCCTCTCCTCTCCTCTCCTCTCGACCAGTTTGTCTGCTGTTTAAATGTTTGTAAATCATCCTGACTCCTCTTTTGAAGGTTTGACAGATGGTGCTTGTGGTTCAGAAGGGTCAGGTTTAGTGCTGTGCTCTCTGAAACAGTTGAGCGACTTGGATAAACACAGTTTAGTGATCTCATCCTCCCAGAGGTCCTGTCCTCTCTGTCTGTCTGTCTGTCTGTCTGTCTGTCTGTCTGTCTGTCTGTCTGTCTGTCTGTCTGTCTGTCTGTCTGTCTGTCTGTCTGTCTGTCTGTCTGTCTGTCTGTCTGTCTGTCTGTCTGTCTGTCTGTCTGTCTGTCTGTCTGTCTGTCTGTCTGTCTGTCTGTCTGTCACCTGCATTGCTTGCTGTTTGGGGTTTTAGGCTGGGTTTCTGTACAGCACTTTGTGACATCAGCTGATGTAAGAAGGGCTATATAAATAAACGTGATTGATTTGATTTCACTGTGTGTCTAGCTATAATGACTCTCTATTGTTTAAAAGTAATGATGACATTGATCTGCCCTTCAGTTCAATATTGTATATATTCTATAATGTCTATCTATAATGTTTCTGTGGATCAGAGAGGAGACAGACAGGTCATTACCAGGGTTGAGAATTAAAAGGTTTAGATGGAACTTTACCAAAGGGACAGGTCAGTAAGGGACGGTCTGGGTGGTGATTTAACAGACGGACAGATGCAGGGATGTCACGCCTCTCCACTGGGGACAGATTGGTTAACAATAACGGAGCAGGACAAGGGGCTAATGTGTTTATTAGCCTTTGACCCCCAGGGGCTGACCCCTTCTGGTGTGTCAAACACAGAGCTCCTCTGTCAGACCACTGACCAATCAAAGATCTCCCCTAACAGTGTCATAATAGGGATTAGTTCAAAGTGTCCGTGGTCCCAGATAGACCGTCGCTGCACCGCTCGCCTGTGGGAAAATAGGTTACCCCATTGGCTCACAGCAAATACTTGACCTTTTTCAAATGCAATTTTCTTGTCTGCTTGTTTTAGTCGATTACAAAACTACATTTAGTTTTTTTTACGGACATGTTCAATCTCTCGCTATCCCAGTCTGCTGTTCCCACTTGCTTCAAAATGTCCACCATTGTTCCTGTACCCAAGAAAGCAAAGGTAACTGAACTAAATGACTATTGCCCTGTAGCCTCAATTACCTCGACTAACCGGTACCCCCACACACTGACTCTATACCGGTACCCCCACACACTGACTCTATACCGGTACCCCCACACACTGACTCTGTACCGGTACCCCCACACACTGACTCTGTACCGGTGCCCCCACACACTGACTCTATACCGGTGCCCCCACACACTGACTCTATACCGGTACCCCCACACACTGACTCTATACCGGTACCCCCACACACTGACTCTGTACCGGTACCCCCACACACTGACTCTGAACCGGTACCCCCACACACTGACTCTGTACCGGTGCCCCCACACACTGACTCTGTACCGGTGCCCCCACACACTGACTCTGAACCGGTACCCCCACACACTGACTCTGTACCGGTGCCCCCACACACTGACTCTGTACCGGTGCCCCCACACACTGACTCCGAACCGGTACCCTCCCACACTGACTCTATACCGGTACCCCCACACACTGACTCTGTACCGGTACCCCCAAACACTGACTCTGTACCGGTACCCCCACACACTGACTCTGTACCGGTACCCCCACACACTGACTCTATACCGGTACCCCCACACACTGACTCTATACCGGTACCCCCACACACTGACTCTATACCGGTACCCCACACACTGACTCTGTACCGGTACCCCCACACACTGACTCTATACCGGTACCCCCACACACTGACTCTATACCGGTACCCCCACACACTGACTCTTTAACGGTGCCCCCACACACTGACTCTATACCGGTGCCCCCACACACTGACTCTGTACCGGTACCCCCCCTGTATATATTCTTGCTATTGTTATTTTACTGCTGCTCTTTAATTACTTTTTGCTTTTATGTCTTATGCTTATTCGTATTTGTATTTATTTATTCATTTTTATACTTCATTGTTGGTTAGTGGCTCGTAAGTAAGCATTTCACTGTAAGGTCTACACCTGTTGTATTCAGTATTTCACTGTAAGGTCTACCTACACCTGTTTTATTCGGCGCATGTGACGAATGCAATTTTATTTTATTTGATTAGCACTCACTTCTGTCATCATGAAGGTCTTTTAGAGGCAAGTCAAGGATCATATCACCTCCACCTTACCTGATACCCTAGACCCACTTCAATTTACATACCGCCCCAATAGGTCCACAAACGACGCAATCGCCGTTGCACTGCGCACTGCCCTATCCTATCTGGACAAGAGGAACCTACGGCAATGGACCGACCACAACCGCAGGGCTCTCCAAAGGGTGATGCAGTCTGCCCAACGCATTACCGGGGGAAAACATCCCACCCGCCTGGACACCTACACCACCCGATGTTACAGGAAGGTCAAAAAGATCATCAAGGACAGCAACCACCTGAGCCACTGCCTGTTCACCCCGCTAACATCCAGAAGGCAAGGTCAGTACAGGTGCATCAAAGCTGGGACAGAGAGACTGAAAAACAGCTTCTATCTCCACGCCATCAGACTGCTAAACAGCCATCACTAGCACATCAGAGGCAGCTGCCTACATACTGACCGCTAAACAGCCATCACTAGCACGTCAGAGGCAGCTGCCTATAGACATAGATAAGAAATCACTGGCCACTTAAAGGAAATGAAACACTAGCCACTTTAATAATGTCTCCTTATCTTGCATTACTCATCTCATATGTATAAACTGTTCTCTATAGTATTCCACAGTATCTTAGTCACTTTAATTGTGTGTAAATATTGCATAACCCATCTCATATGTATATACTGTATTCTATACCATGCCACTGTATCTTAGCCCAATGCCGCTCTGACATAAACTCAGCAAAAAAAGAAACGTTCAGGATCCTGTCTTTCAAAGATAATTCGTAAAAATCCAAATAACTTCACAGATTTTCATTGTAAAGGGTTTAAACACTGTTTCCCATGCTTGTTCAATGAACCATAAACAATTAATGAACATGCACCTGTGGAACGGTCGTTAAGACACTAACAGTTTACAGACGGTAGGCAATTAAGGTCACAGATATGAAAACATAGTCTACTGACTACTGACTCTGAAAAACACCAAAAGAAAGATGCCCAGGGTCCCTGCTCATCTGCGTGAACGTGCCTTAGGCATGCTGCAAGGAGGCATGAGGACTGCAAATGTGGCCAGGGCAATAAATTGCAATGTCCGTACTGTGAGACGCCTAAGTCAATGCTACAGGGAGACAGGACGGACAGCTGATCGCCCTTGCAGTGGCAGACCACATGTAACAACACCTGCACAGGATCGGTACATCCGAATATCACATCTGCGGGACAGATACAGGATGGCAACAACAACTGCCCGAGTTACACCAGGAACGCACAATCCCTCCATCAGTGCTCAGATTGTCCTCTGAGAGAGGCTGGACTGAGGGCTTGTAGGCCTGTTGTAAGGCAGGTCCTCACCAGACATCACCGGCAACAACGTTGGCTATGGGCACAAACCCACCGTCGCTGGACCAGACAGGACTGGCAAAAAGTACTCTTCACTGACGAGTCGTGGTTTTGTCTCACCAGGGGTGATGGTCGGATTCGCGTTTATCGTCGAATTAATGAGCGTTACTCCAAGGCCTGTACTCTGGAGCGGAATCGATTTGGAGGTGGAGGGTCCGTCATGGTCTGGGGCGGTGTGTCACAGCATCATCGGACTGAGCTTGTTGTCATTGCCGGCAATCTCAACGCTGTGCGTTACAGGGAAGACATCCTCCTCCCTCATGTGGTACCCTTCCTGCAGGCTCACCCTGACATGACCCTCCAGCATGACAATGCCACCAGCCATACTGCTCGTTCTGTGCATGATTAACAGCAAGACAGGAATGTCAGTGTTCTGCCATGGCCAGCGAAGAGCCTGGATCTCAATCCCATTGAGCACGTCTGGGACCTATTGAATCGGAGGGTGAGGGTTAGGGCCATTCCCCCCAGAAATGTCCAGGAACTTGCAGGTGACTCGGTGGAAGAGTGGGGTAACATCTCACAGCAAGAACTTACAAATCTGGTGCAGTCCATGAGGTGGAGATTAACTGCAGAACTTAATGCAGCTGGTGGCCACACCGGATACTGACTGTTACTTTTGATTTTGACTCCCCCTTTGTTCAGGGACACATTATTCCATTTCTGTTAGTCACATGTCTATGGAACAAGTTCAGTTTATGTCTGAGTTGTTGAATCTTATTATGTTCATACAAATACTTGCACATGTTAAGTTTGCTGAAAATAAACGCAGTTGACAGTGAGAGGACGTTTTTTTTTTTGCTGAGTTCATATGTATAAATTCTTAATCCATTCCTTTACGTGTATTTTGGGTAAATGTTGTGAAATTGTTAGATATTACTTATTAGATATTACTGCACTGTCGGAGCTAGAAGCACAAGCATTTCGCTACACCCGCAATAACATCTGCAAAATATGTGTATGTGACCAATAAAATTTGATTTGATTTGATATGTAAGAATGCTGTTCACTGACTATAGCTCAGCCTTCAACACCTTAGTACCCTCCAAGCTCATTATTAAGCTTAGGGCCCTGGGTCTGAACCCCGCCCTTTGCAATTGGTTCCTGGACTTCCTGACGGGCCGCCCACAGGTGGTGAAGGTAGGAAACAACATATCCACTTCGCTGACCCTCAACACTGGGGCCGTCATCAGGTTTGAATGCTCAGCCCCCTCCTGTACTCCCTGTTCACCCATGACTGCGTGGCCATGCACGCCTCCAACACAATCATCAAGTATGCAGATGACACAACAGTAGTCTGCTTGATTACCAACAACATTGAGACAGCCTATAGGGAAGGGGTGAGGGCCCTGGCGGAGTGGTGCCAGGAAAATAATCCCTCAATGTCAACCAAATAAAGGATCTGATTGTGGACTTCAGGAAACAGCAGAGAGAACACGCACCAATCAATATCGACGGGACAGCAGTGGAGAAGGTGAAAAGATTTAAAGAAATCCCTTTGAGTTCTATTAGATAGATAGCTCTGAATCCACGATATGGCCACGAAAAGCCATAACACATCTGCTTTTTTCAACAACAGGTTTAAGGTCAATAATATCAAAGGCTGCACTGAAATCTAACAGTACAGCTCCCACAATCTTCTTATTATCAATTTCTTTCAACCAATCATCAGTCATTTGTGTCAGTGCTGTACATGTTAAGTGTCCTTCTCTATAAGCATGCTGAAAGTCTGTTGTTCATTTGTTTACAGAGAAATAGCATTGTATTTGGTCAAACACATTTTTTTTCAACAGCTTGCTAAGAGCTGGCAGCAAGATTATAGATCTGTTGTTAGAACATGTAAAGGCCGCTTTACCACTCTTGGGTAGCGGAATTACTTTGGCTTCCCTCCAGACCTGAGGACAAAGACTTTCCTCTAGGCTCAGATTAAAAATATGACATTTACATTTACATTTACATTTACGTCATTTAGCAGACGCTCTTATCCAGAGCGACTTACAAATTGGTGCATTCACCTTATGATTTCCAGTGGAACAACCACTTTACAATAGTACATCTATATCTTTTTGGGGGGGGAGGGTGGGGGGGTTAGAAGGATTACTTAATCCTATCCCAGGTATTCCTTAAAGAGGTGGGGTTTC
Organism: Salmo salar; assembly: GCF_965601325.2. Lineage (NCBI taxonomy): Eukaryota > Metazoa > Chordata > Actinopteri > Salmoniformes > Salmonidae > Salmo > Salmo salar. Next base: position 14,007,180 of record NC_138305.1, read on the forward strand.
AGGTGACTCCGGAAGGTGGTGATTGACTCCGCTGTCCTGGCGTTGTGAGGGAGCTTGTTCCACCATTGGGGTGCCAGAGCAGCGAACAGTTTTGACTGGGCTGAGCGGGAACTGTGCTTCCGCAGAGGTAGGGAGGCGAGCAGGCCAGAGGTGGATGAACGCAGTGCCCTTCTTTGGGTGAAGGGACTGATCAGAGCCTGAAGGTACGGAGGTGCCGTTCCCCTCACAGCTCCGTAGGCAAGCACCATGGTCTTGTAGCAGATGCGAGCTTCAACTGGAAGCCAGTGGAGAGAGCGGAGGAGCGGGGTGACGTGAGAGAACGTGGGAAGGTTGAACACCAGACAGGCTGCGGCGTTCTGGATGAGTTGTAGGGGTTTGATTGCACAGGCAGGGAGCCCCGCCAACAGCGAGTTGCAGTAATCCAGACGGGAGATGACAAGTGCCTGGATTAGGACCTGCGCCGCTTCCTGTGTGAGACAGGGTCGTACTCTACGAATGTTGTAGAGCATGAACCCGTATGGCTCAGTTGGTAGAGCATGGTGTTTGCCATGCTAGGGTTATGGGTTCGATTCCCATGGGGGGACCAGTACGGGGAAAAAAAATTGTGAAATGTATGCATTCACTACTGTAATTCGCTCTGGATAAGAGCGTCTGCTAAATGACTAAAATGTAAAAATGTAAAATGTACAGGATCGGGTCACTGCCTTGATGTTAGTGGAGAACGACAGGGTGTTGTCCAGGATCACGCCAAGGCTCTTAGCACTCTGGGAGGAGGACACAATGGAGTTGTCAACCGTGATGGCGAGATCATGGAACGGGCAGTCCTTCCCTGGGAGGAAGAGCAGCTCTGTCTTGCTGAGGTTCAGCTTGAGGTGGTGATCTGTCATCCACACTGATATGTCTGCCAGACATGCAGAGATGCGATTTGCCACCTGGTTATCAGAAGGGGGAAAGGAGAAGATTAATTGTGTGTCGTCTGTGTAGCAATGATAGGAGAGACCATGTGAGGATATGACAGAGCCGAGTGACTTGGTGTATAGCGAGAATAGGAGAGGTCCTAGAACTGAGCCCTGGGGGACACCAGTGGTGAGAGCACGTGGTGCGGAGATGGATTCTCGCCATTCCACCTGGTAGGAGCGACCTGTCAGGTAGGACGCAATCCAAGAGTGAGCCAGGGTGGAGAGGAGGATCTGATGGTTCACAGTATCAAAGGCAGCAGATAGGTCTAGAAGGATGAGAGCAGAGGACAGAGAGTTAGCTTTAGCAGTGCGGAGAGTCTCCGTGACACAGAGAAGAGCAGTCTCAGTTGAATGACCAGTCTTGAAACCTGACTGATTTGGATCAAGAAGGTCATTCTGAGAGAGATCGCAAGAGAGCTGGCCAAGGACAGCACGCTCAAGAGTTTTGGAGAGGAAAGAAAGAAGCGATACTGGTCTGTAGTTGTTGACATCGGAGGGATTGAGTGTAGGTTTTTTGAGAAGGGGTGCAACTCTCGCTCTCTTGAAGACGGAAGGGACGTAGCCAGCGGTCAAGGATGAGTTGATGAGCGAGGTGAGGTAAGGGAGAAGGTCTCCGGAAATGGTCTGGAGAAGAGAGGAGGGGATAGGGTCAAGCGGGCAGGTTGTTGGGCGGCCGGCCGACACAAGTCACAAGATTTCATCTGGAGAGAGGGGAGAAAGAGGTTAAAGCATAGGGTAGGGCAATATGATTAGGACCAGCGGTGTCGTTTGACTTAACAAACGAGGATCGGATGTCGTCAACCTTCTTTTCAAAATGGTTGACAAAGTCATCCGCAGAGAGGGAGGAGGGGGGAGGGGGAGGAGGATTCAGGAGGGAGGAGAAGGTGTTAAAGAGCTTCCTAGGGTTAGAGGCAGATGCTTGTAATTTAGAGTGGTAGAAAGTGGCTTTAGCAGCAGAAACAGAGGAAGAAAATGTGGAGAGGAGGGAGTGAAAAGATGCCAGGTCCGCAGGGAGGCTAGTTCCTCCATTTCCGCTAGGCTGCCAGACAGATGACAGATAGGAGTGGCTATAGAGTTAGCCACCATCCTCAGTAGCTTTCCATCTAAGTTGTCAATGCCAGGATGTTTGTAATTATTGATCTATAACAATAATTTTTCCACCTCTCCCACACTAACTTTACAAAATTCAAACTTGCTCTGCTTTTATTTCATTATTAGTTTTTTATGCATTAATATAATTGCTCACTGTTTGTCGTGGGCATTTCCTGCTTAAATTTGCCCACTTTGCCAATGAAACTCTCATTAAAATAATTGGCAACATCAAATGGTTTTGTGATGAATAAGCCATCTGATTTGATGAAAGATGGAGTTAAATTTGTCTTTCTGCCAATAATTTCATTTAAAGTTCTCCAAAGTTTGTTTCCATCATTCTTTATATCATTGATCTTGGCTTCATAAGAAAGTTTCTTCTTCTTTTTGTTGAGTTTAGTCACATAATTTCTCAATTTGCAGTAAGTCAGCCAGTCAGATGTGCAGCCAGACTTATTAGCCACTCCTTTATCCCCATCTCTTTCAACCATACAGTTTTTCAATTCCTCATCAATCCATGGAGCCTTAACAGTTCTAACAGTCAGTTTCTTAATAACAGGTGCATGTTTATCAACAATTGGAAGAAGCAATAAATTCATCAAGTGCAGTGTCTGGATGCTCCTTATTAATCACATCAGACCAACAAATATTTTTAACATCATTCACAAAAGAGTCACCACAAAATCTTTTGTTTTATCTCTTATGCACTATTTTAGGCCCAGCTGTTGGAACTTTGGCTTTCCTGGATATAGCCACTATATTGTGATCACTGTATCCAATGGGTACGGATACAACTTTACAACAAAGTTGTATACAGTATTAGTACAAATGTGATCTTGTTCCTGTATAGTTTGTAAACACCCTGGTAGGTTGATTACTAACCTGAACCAGATTACAGGCACTGGTTACAGTAAGAAGCTTCCTCTTGAGCGGACAGCTTGATGAAAACCAGTCAATATTCAGGTCCCCAAGAAAGTAGTCCTCTCTGTTTACATCACATACACTATCAAGCATTTCCCACATATTATTTAGATACTGACTGTTAGCACTTGGTGGCCTATAGCAACACCCCAAAAGAAAAGGCTTTAGATGTGCCAGGTGAACCTGCAACCACAACACTTCAATAACACTTGACATAAGATCTTCTCTAAGCATTACAGGGATATGGCTCTGAACATATACAGCAACACCTCCCCCATCAACATTTCTGTCTCTTCTATAGATGTTATACCCTTGTATTGATGCTTCTGTATCATCAAATTAATTATCTAAGTGAGTCTCAGAAATGGCTTATATATGAACGTTATCTGATGTTAGCTAGTTATTGATTACATGAACCTTATTTCTAAGGCTACATATATTAATATTGGCTATGTTCAGCCCTTTCCTGGGTAGCTGATCAGAGATAGACATAATAGTGAAAAGACCAAACAAAGCAAGAGAAAAAATATATATATTCAGCAGTCCATTAATCAATTGGTGTGTGTGTGTGTGTGTGTGTGTGTGTGTGTGTGTGTGTGTGAGTGTGTGTGTGCTGAGGGGATGAGGGGATGAGGGGATGAGGCTACGAACCGATAGGCTTGGCTCTCTCATTCCTTCCAGGCTTCTGGGAGGGAGGGTGGACAATGAGCATGTTGTAGCAAATGTAAGCAATGTCCCCACACGCTTTGACAGCTTTCATGGCTGGGATCAGTTCTTTCCTCTTCTAGCCACAGCTTCACGACAGTCCTCATTGAGGAAGATATACGTTCTTCTCAAGTTCTTGGCTCTTTGCAGAACAGCTACCTTGTCCTTGAACCTCAGGAACTTGACCACTATCGGCCTGGGCCTGTCACCTGGGCCGGTGGTGGGTTTTCCAGTCCTGTGGGCGCGCTCCACCTCAATCTTCCTGTGGTCCATCTTCAATTTCTCAGAGATCATTTCCCTCACTTTATCCTCAGAATCCATCCAGGTCTCATTTGGAGATTCTGCAATTCCGTCCACAACCATGTAGTTCTGCCTTGACTGTCCCTCGAGATAGTCTGATTTCTCCGTCATTGTTGTCATGGATTCACACACGGAACTGATGTCAACGACTTACAGGTTGCTGTCATCTTGCCGTTCTCCTGTTTCAACTCGTAGAGCTGACCCTGGGAGAACTGCAAACTGTTCTTCAGGTCCTGGACCTCTCTGGTCAGGTCCTCCATTATTTTATTGGTAGAATCCACCAGTATTTGGACAAAACACTTGAAACTATTTTCTTGTTGTTGTAACAACTGCTTATAGGTCTCTTTTTGTTTGTTTAAAAGATCCTTCACATGTGATAGAGAGACTCCACTGGACCTGTCCTCAATGGTACTCTCGCCGGCTTTGGTCTTTGTCATGGTAACTAGGAACAATGTATGTTAGGCTGTTACTCCTTGCAGTTCCAGAAAGGGCAGGTCACGGGAAAAATTGAAAACAACAAACAGCAGGGAACTAGACAGGCACAAACCCGGGACAATCCGCAGTCCCAGCCATAATGGCTAACCGAGTCAATGGCTGCGTTCAAGAACACCTCGCTAGGTTGATGTCCGGCTAGCTAGCAGCTAGGCTAGCTGCGACACCAAATAGCTCCTCAAACACGTCCATGGTCGGTTACAGACTTTACAGCTACAAGTAGTCAGTGGAGTTACTAACAGACTATAAAACTACAAGTAGTGAGTGGAGTTACTAACAGACTATACAAGTAGTGAGTGGAGTTACTAACAGACTATACAACTACAAGTGGTAAGTGGAGTTACTAACAGACTATACAAGTAGTGAGTGGAGTTACTAACAGACTATACAAGTAGTGAGTGGTGTTACTAACAGACTATACAGCTACAAGTAGTAAGTGGAGTTACTAACTGACTATACAACTACAAGTAGTGAGTGGAGTTACTAACAGACTATACAACTACAAGTAGTGAGTGGAGTTACTAACAGACTTTACAGCTACAAGTAGTGAGTGGAGTTACTAACAGACCATACAACTACAAGTAGTGAGTGGAGTTACTAACAGACTATACAACTACAAGTAGTGAGTGGAGTTACTAACAGACTATACAAGTAGTGAGTGGAGTTAATAACAGACTATACAGCTACAAGTAGTGAGTGGAGTTACTAACAGACTATACAAGTAGTGAGTGGGGTTACTAACAGACTATACAACTACAAGTAGTGAGTGGAGTTACTAACAGACTATACAAGTAGTGAGTGGGGTTACTAACAGACTATACAACTACAAGTAGTGAGTGGAGTTACTAACAGACTATACAAGTAGTGAGTGGAGTTACTAACAGACTATACAAGTAGTGAGTGGAGTTACTAACAGACTATACAAGTAGTGAGTGGAGTTACTAACAGACTATACAAGTAGTGAGTGGAGTTACTAACAGACTATACAAGTAGTGAGTGGAGTTACTAACAGACTATACAACTACAAGTAGTGAGTGGAGTTACTAACAGACTATACAGCTACAAGTAGTGAGTGGAGTTACTAACTGACTATACAGCTACAAGTAGTGAGTGGAGTTACTAACAGACTATACAACTACAAGTAGTGAGTGGAGTTACTAACAGACTATACAGCTACAAGTAGTGAGTGGAGTTACTAACAGACTATACAAGTAGTGAGTGGGGTTACTAACAGACTATACAACTACAAGTAGTGAGTGGAGTTACTAACAGACTATACAAGTAGTGAGTGGAGTTACTAACAGACTTTACAGCTACAAGTAGTGAGTGGAGTTACTAACAGACTATACAACTACAAGTAGTGAGTGGAGTTACTAACAGACTATACAACTACAAGTAGTAAGTGGAGTTACTAACAGACTATACAAGTAGTGAGTGGAGTTACTAACAGACTGTACAAGTAGTGAGTGGAGTTACTAACAGACTATACAAGTAGTGAGTGGAGTTACTAACAGACTATACAGCTACAAGTAGTGAGTGGAGTTACTAACAGACTATACAGCTACAAGTAATGAGTGGAGTTATAATTTGGTATTTTGGTATTTTATTAGGATCCCCATTAGCTCTTGCAAAAGCAGCAGCTACTCTTCCTGGGGTTCCACACAAAACATGAAACACAATACAGAACATCATTAGACAAGAACAGGTCAAGGACAGAACTACATACATTTTTAAAAAGGCACACGTAACCTTCATATCAATACATACACACAAACTATCTAGGTCAAATAGGGGAGAGGCGTTGTGCCGTGAGGTGTTGCTTTATCTGTTTTTTGAAACCAGGTTTGCTATTTATTTGAGCAATATGAGATGGAAGGGAGTTCCATGCAATAAGGGCTCTATATAATACTTTACGTTTCTTGAATTTGTGGAGTTACACGCTTCTGATAGGCTAATTGACATCATTTGAGTCAATGGGAGGTGTACCTGTGGATGTATTTCAAGGCCTACCTTCAAACTCAGTGCCTCTTCGCTTGACATTATGAGAAAATTAAAAGAAATTAGCCAAGACCTCAGAAAAAAATGTGTAGACCTCCACAAGTTTGGTTCATCCTTGGGAGCAATTTCCAAATGCCTGAAGGTACCACGTTCATCTGTACAAACAATAGTACGCAAGTATAAACACCATGGGACCATGCAGCCGTCATACCGCTCAGGAAGGAGACGCGTTCTGTCTCCTAGAGATGAATGTACTTTTGTGCGAAAAGTAGGGTGACCATACGTTCGCTTTTTCCCGGACATGTCCTCTTTTTGGACCTAAAAAAATACGTCCGGCCGGGATTTCTAAATCGCCCAAAATGTCTGGGATTCGGCTTTTGCTTTCTACAGTCGCCATTCATTGTGTGCGTTTTTGGGGTTTTGCATTGCTTTGACCTTTCTCTTTAGGTCCTGCCTTCTCACACGCCACCATTGGTGGGTCATGTTGGCCTACGCAAACATTGGTCAAACTGCATCTCAATCATTACCCTCACCATGGCAACAGCCAAGAGACAGAGCAACAGCTTGCTTGTCAACAGTGGCACGTGGCTCCAGAACAGCGTAAAATCGCCCAAACGCAAATGTAAATTCACAGACGATTTACAGCGAAAATTCCCGTGTTTTCGTCTTGGTCGGGATCCGTGTGAAGCAGAATGCATGACCTGCAAAGTTGGCACGTACGTGTCAGTGTCAAATAAAAGTGCTAGCGACCTAGAAGCCCACATAAGCTCCGCAAAACACAAAATTGCAGCTAAAGGAGAGAGTTCGTCAGGTAAATTTAACTGACTATTTTGTGAGAGCAGGTAAAACAGAAGATGCTGTTACTGCTGCGGAGGGAGTTTTTGCATTCCACACCACTAGGGTGACCATACATCCTCTTTTTCCCGGACATGTCCTCTTTTTTGAAAACTAAAATATGGTCACCCTAGCGAAAAGTGCAAATCAATCCCAGAACAGCAAAAGACTTTGTGATGATGCTTGAGGAAACAAGTACAAAAGTATCTATATCCACAGTAAAACGAGTCCTATATCGACATAACCTGAAAGGCCGCTCAACAAGTAAGAATTATGTTTGGAGGAAAAAGGGGGAGGCTTGCAAGCCGTAGAACACCATCCCAACAGTGAAGCACAGGGGTGGCAGCATCATGTTGTGGGGGGGTGCTTTGCTGCAGGAGGGACTGGTGCACTTCACAAAATAGATGACGTCATGAGGAAGGAAAAATATGTGGATATATTGAAGCAACATCTCAAGACACCAGTCAGGAAGTAAAAGCTTGGTCGCAAATGTGTCTTCCAAATCAACAATTACCCCAAGCATACTTCCAAAGTTGTGGCAAAATGGCTTAAGGACAACAAAGTCCAGGTATTGGAGTGGCCATCACACAGCCCTGACCTCAATCATATTGAACATTTGTGGGGTGAACTGAGAAAGTGTGTGCGAGCAAGGAGGCCTAGAAACCTGACTCAGTTACACCAGCTCTGTCAGGAGGAATATAGGGCCAAAAGGCTCCCAACTTATTGTGGGAAGCTTGTGGGAGGCTACCCGAAACGTTTGACCCAAGTTAAACAATTGAAAGGCAATGCTACCAAATACTAATTGAATGCATGTAAACTTCTGACCCACTGAGAATGTGATAAAATAAATAAAAACTGAAATAAATCATTCTCTCTACTATTATTCTGACATTTCACATTCTTAAAATAAAGTGGTGATCTTAACTGACCTAAAACAAGGAATTTCGACTAGGATGAAATGTCAGGAATTGTGAAAAACTGAGTTTAAATGTACTTGGCTAAGGTGTATGTAAACTTCCAACTTCAACTGTATATCTGACCGAATTATGAAAGACAAGCATTGTAATTTTGAATTCTGTAACCTGAGTGTGGAAGAGGTAAAACAACTACAACGCTGTGTATCTAGCCACCAAGGTCTGACAACAATATGAAAAAAGTATTGTTGTCTATCAACAATGACAAGCCACCAGGGTCTGACAAATTACTGAGGATAATACCGGACGATATTGCCACTCCTATTTGCCATATCTTCAATCTAAGCCTACTAGAAGGTGTGTGCCCTCAGGCCTGGAGGGAAGCTAAAGTCATTCCGCTACCTAAGAATAGTAAAGCCCCCTTTACTGGCTCAAATTATTCCATCAATCAGCCTGTTGCCAACCCTCAGTAAAGTTTTGAAGAAAATGGTGTTTGACAAGATACAATGCTATTTCACAGTAAACAAATTGACAACAGACTTTCAGCACGCTTATAGGGAAGGACGCTCAACAAGCACAGTACTTACACAAATGATTGATGATTGGCTGAGAGAAATTGATAATAAAATATTGTGGGGGCTGTTTGTTAGACTTCATTGCGACTTTTGACATTATTGATCATTGTCTGCTGCTGGAAAAACGTATGTGTTATGGCTTTACACCCCCTGCTATATTCTGGATAAAGAGCTTGTTTATTTCAAAAACTAAAAGCATTGTATTTGGGACAAATCTTTCACTAAACCCTAAAACTCAACTAAATCTTGTAATAAATAATGTGGAAATTGAGCAAGTTGAGGTGACTAAACTGCTTGGAGTAACCCTGGATTGTAAACTGTCCTGGTCAAAACATATTGATACAACAGTAGCTAAGATGGGGAGAAGTCTGTCTATAATAAAGCACTGCTCTGCCTTCTTAACAACACTATCAACAAGGCAGGTCCTACAGGCCCTAGTTTCTACCTTCTTAACAACACTACCAACAAGGCAGGTCCTACAGGCCCTAGTTTCTACCTTCTTAACAACACTATCAACAAGGCAGGTCCTCCAGGCCCTAGTTTCTACCTTCTTAACAACACTATCAACAAGGCAGGTCCTACAGGCCCTAGTTTCTACCTTCTTAACAGCACTATCAACAAGGCAGGTCCTACAGGCCCTAGTTTCAACCTTCTTAACAACACTATCAACAAGGCAGGTCCTACAGGCCCTAGTTTCTACCTTCTTAACAACACTATCAACAAGGCAGGTCCTACAGGCCCTAGTTTCTACCTTCTTAACAACACTATCAACAAGGCAGGTCCTACAGGCCCTAGTTTCTACCTTCTTAACAACACTATCAACAAGGCAGGTCCTACAGGCCCTTGTTTTGTCACACCTGGACTAATGTTCAGTCCTGTGGTCAGGTACCACAAAGAGGGAATTAGGAAAATTACAATTGGCTCAGAACAGGGCAGCACGGCTGGTCCTTCGATGTACACAGAGAGCTAATATTAATAATATGCATGTCAATCTCTCCTGGCTGAAAGTGGAGGAGAGATTGACTTCATCACTTCATCACTGTTCTCTGTTTAGTGAGTCCTCCAGATCAGAGGCGGTAGGGATGACCAGGGATGTTCTCTGTTTAGTGAGTCCTCCAGATCAGAGGCGGTAGGGATGACCAGGGATGTTCTCTGTTTAGTGAGTCCTCCAGATCAGAGGCAGTAGGGATGACCAGGGATGTTCTCTGTTTAGTGAGTCCACCAGATCAGAGACAGTAGGGATGACCAGGGATGTTCTCTGTTTAGTGAGTCCACCAGATCAGAGGCAGTAGGGTTGACCAGGGATGTTCTCTGTTTAGTGAGTCCTCCAGATCAGAGGCAGTAGGGTTGACCAGGGATGTTCTCTGTTTAGTGAGTCCTCCAGATCAGAGGCAGTAGGGTTGACCAGGGATGTTCTCTGTTTAGTGAGTCCTCCAGATCAGAGGCATTAGGGATGACCAGGGATGTTCTCTATTTAGTGAGTCCTCCAGATCAGAGGCAGTAGGGATGACCAGGGATGTTCTCTGTTTAGTGAGTCCTCCAGATCAGAGGCAGTAGGGTTGACCAGGGTTGTTCTCTGTTTAGTGAGTCCTCCAGATCAGAGGCAGTAGGGTTGACCAGGGATGTTCTCTGTTTAGTGAGTCCTCCAGATCAGAGGCAGTAGGGTTGACCAGGGTTGTTCTCTGTTTAGTGAGTCCTCCAGATCAGAGGCAGTAGGGTTGACCAGGGATGTTCTCTGTTTAGTGAGCCCTCCAGATCAGAGGCAGTAGGGATGACCAGGGATGTTCTCTGTTTAGTGAGTCCTCCAGATCAGAGGCAGTAGGGATGACCAGGGATGTTCTCTGTTTAGTGAGTCCTCCAGATCAGAGGCAGTAGGGTTGACCAGGGATGTTCTCTGTTTAGTGAGTCCTCCAGATAAGAGGCAGTAGGGATGACCAGGGATGTTCTCTGTTTAGTGAGTCCTCCAGATCAGAGGCAGTAGGGATGACCCGGGATGTTCTCTGTTTAGTGAGTCCTCCAGATAAGAGGCAGTAGGGATGACCAGGGATGTTCTCTGTTTAGTGAGTCCTCCAGATCAGAGGCAGTAGGGATGACCCGGGATGTTCTCTGTTTAGTGAGTCCTCCAGATAAGAGGCAGTAGGGATGACCAGGGATGTTCTCTGTTTAGTGAGTCCTCCAGATCAGAGGCAGTAGGGATGACCCGGGATGTTCTTTGTTTAGTGAGTCCTCCAGATCAGAGGCAGTAGGGTTGACCAGGGATGTTCTCTGTTTAGTGAGTCGTCCAGATCAGAGGCAGTAGCGTTGACCAGGGATGTTCTCTGTTTAGTGAGTCCTCCAGATCAGAGGCAGTCGGGATGACCAGGGATGTTCTCTGTTTAGTGTGTCCTCCAGATCAGAGGCAGTAGGGTTGACCAGGGATGTTCTCTGTTTAGTGAGTCCTCCAGATCAGAGGCAGTCGGGATGACCAGGGATGTTCTCTGTTTAGTGAGTCCTCCAGATCAGAGGCAGTAGGGATGACCAGGGATGTTCTCTGTTTAGTGAGTCCACCAGATCAGAGGCGGTAGGGTTGACCAGGGATGTTCACTGTTTAGTGAGTCCTCCAGATCAGAGGCAGTAGGGATGACCAGGGATGTTCTCTGTTTAGTGAGTCCTCCAGATCAGAGGCAGTAGGGATGACCAGGGTTGTTCTCTGTTTTAGTGAATCCTCCAGATCAGAGGCAGTAGGGATGACCAGGGATGTTCTCTGTTTAGTGAGTCTGACACATCAGCGGCAGTAGGGATGACCAGGAATGTTCTCTTGATAAGTTTGTGAATTGGACCATTTTCCTGTCTTGCTAAGCATTCAAAATGTAACGAGTGCTTTTCGGTGTCAGGGAAATTGGATGGAGTAAAAAGTACATTCTTTTCTTTAGGAATGTAGTGGAGTTAAATTAAAAGTAATGTACAGATATCCCAAAAAACGACTTAAGTAGTACTTTCAAGTATTTTTACTTTAGTACTTTACACAACTGCCCACAAGACATGCCACCAGAGGTCTCTTCACAGTCCCCAAGTCCAGAACAGACTATGGGAGGCGCACAGTACTACATAGAGCCATGACTACATGTAACTCTCTTCCACATCAATTAACTAATGCAAGCATAAATTTTTTTGGTTCAAAAACAGATTAAAAAACACTTTATGGAACAACTGTAAAACAACACAAATATACGCAGAGACACATGCACACACACACACATGGTAACATACACCACTATACACACACGTACACATGGATTTTGTGTTGTAGATTTTTGGTAGTAGAGTGTTGGCTTGAGGGCACACACTTAATTATGAAAATTGTTGTGAAGGTATTTTAATGTTTTTAAAATTGTATAACTGCCTTAATTTTTCTGGACACCAGGAAGAGTAGCTGCTGCTAATTGGGATCCATAATAAATACAAATATATCAGTCTATGTCAGTCTATTCCAGTCTTTCTACATCTGTCTACGTCAGTCTGTATCAGTCTAGAAATTGACTTCCTCAATACTTGTATTTGTAAGTGGTATTGACATGTATGAATGTACCGAACTGTCTGCTCGGACACCCACGCATACCCCACAAGACATGCCATCAGTCTATATCAGTCAGTCTATATCAGTCTATACCAGTCAGTCTATATCAGTCAATATCAGCCAGTCTACATCAGTCTATATTAGTCAATATCAATCAGTCTATATCCGTCTATATTAGTCAGTCCATATCAGTCTATGTCAGTCTATTTCAGTCAGTCCATATCAGTCAGTCTATACCAGTCTACATCAGTAAGTCTATAACAGTCATATAGACTGACTGGTATAGACTGACTGATATAGACTGACCAATATAGACATATATAGACTGATATAGACTGACTGGTATAGACGGACTGATATAGAATGATCCACAATAAATAAATACAAATATATCAGTCTATTAGTCTATATCAGTCTATATCAGTCAGAATATATCAGTATATCTCATTCTATTTCAGTCAGTCTATATCAGTCGGTCCATATCAGTCTATATCAGTCTATACCAGTATGTTTATATAAGTCAGTCTATGTCAGTCGATATCAGTCAATCTATCTCAGTCTACATAGGTTGATATCAGTCAGTCTATATCAGTCTATATCAGTCTGTACCAGTCAGTCTATATCAATCAGTCTACAGTGCATTCGGAAAAGAAAATGGCGTCGGAGAGGCTGCCGTTTTATTGGTTCTTAACCAACTGTGCTAATTTGTTTGTTTTTCGCATTGTTGCTGCTACCGTCTCTCATGCCCGAAAATGGCTTCTGGACATCATAACAGCGACTACTCACCTCGAATTGGACTAAGAATGTTTCTTTAATGAGTCGGATGGGAAGGATACACTCCAAACACCCAAACTGGCCCTTAACCCCGTCATTCACTGGAGAAAGAAACAGAGATTTTGCGGAAAGAGATTGTGGTGCCTTGTGAGGATCAGGCGACGAGTGGCTAATCTGCATTTGCCATTAGTACTGTTAGCCAACGTTCAATTCCTGGAAAATAAATGAGATGAACTGAAAGCACGTATATCCTACCAACGGGACATTAAAAACTGTAATATCTTATGTTTCACAGAGTCGTGGCTGAACGACGACATTAATAACATACAGATGTTGAGTTATACACTCTATACGCAGGATAGAATAGCAGCCTCTGGTAATTACATTATTCCATTTAACCTTTAACCTTTATTGAAATAGGCAAGTCAGTTAAGAACAAATTCTTATTTACAATGACGGCCTAGGAACAGTGGGTTAACTGACTTTTTCAGGGGCAGAACAACAGATTTTTACCTTGTCAGCTCGGGGATTCGATCTAGCAACCTTTCAGTTACTGGTCCATCACTCTAACCACTAGGCTACCTGCCGACATGGGGCAGCGGCATGTGTATATATGTAAATAACAGCTGGTGCACGATATCTAAGGAAGTCTTGAGGTTTTGCTCACCTGAGGTAGAGTATCTCATGATAAGCTGTAGACCACACTGTCTATCCAGAGAGTTTTCATCTGTAGTTTTCGTAGCTGTCTACATACCACCATAGACCGATGCTGGCACTAAAACCACACTCAGCGAGCTGTATTCCGCCATAAGCAAACATGAAAACGCTCATCCAGAGGTGGCGCTCCTAGTGGCCGGGGACTTTAATGCAGGGAAACTTAAATCAGTTTTACCTCATTTCTATCAACATGTTAAATGTGCAACCAGAGGGAAAAAACTCATAGACCACCTTAATTCCACACACAGAGACACGTACAAAGCTCTCCCTCGCCCTCCATTTGGCAAATCTGACCATAATTCTGTCCTCCTGATTCCTGCTTACAAGCACAAATTAAAGCAGGAAGCACCAGTGACTCGCTCTATAAAAAAAGTGGTCAGATGAAGCAGATGCCAAACTACAGGACTGTTTTGCTAACACAGACTGGAATATGTTCTGGGATTCTTCCGATGGCATTGAGGAGTACACCACTGGCTTCATCAGTAAGTGCATCGATGACGTCGTCCCCACAGTGACTGTACGTACATACCCCAACCAGAAGCCATGGATTACAGGCAACATTCGCACTGAGCTAAAGGGTAGAGCCGCCACTTTCAAGGAGCGGGACTCTAAACAGGAAGCTTAAAAGAAATGCCGCTATGCCCTCCGACGAAACCATCAAACAGGCAAAGCGTCAATACAGGACTAAGATTGAATCGTACTACACCGGCTCTGATGCTCGTCGGATGTGGCAGTGCTTGCAAACTATTACAGACTACAAAGGGAAGCACAGCCGAGAGCTGCCCAGTGACAAGAGCCTACCAGACGAGCTAAATAACTTCTTTGCTCGCATCGAGGCAAGTAACACTGAAACATGCACGAGAGCACCAGCTGTTCCGGACAACTGTGTGATCATGCTCTCCAGAGCCGATGTGAGTAGGACCTTTAAACAGGTCAACATTCACAAGGCCGCAAGTCCAGACGGATTACCAGGATGTGTACTCCGAGGATGTGTACTCCAAGGATGCACTGACCAACTGGCAAGTGTCTTCACTAACATTTTCAACCTCTACCTGTCTGAGTCTGTAATACCAACATGTTTTAAGTAGACCACCATAGTCCCTGGGTCCAAGAGCACTGCCTAAATGACTACTGACCCTTAGCACTCACGTCTGTGGTAATGACATGCTTTGAAAGTCTGGTCATGGCTCACATCATCACCATTATCCCAGAAACCCTAGACCCACTCCAATTTGCATACCGACCCAACAGATCCACAGATGATGCAATCTTTGTTGCACTCCACACTGCCCTTTCACACCTGGACAAAAGGAACACCTATGTGAGAATGCTATTCATTGACAACAGCTCATCGTTCAACGCCATAGTGCCCTCAAATCTCATCACTAATTGAGGACCCTGGAACTAAACACCTCCCTCTGCAACTGGATCCTGGACTTCTCTACGGGCCGCCCCCAGGTGGTAAGGGTAGGTAACAACACACCAATATGCTGATCCTCAACATAGGAGCCCCTCAGGGGTGCATGCTCAGTCTCCTCCTGTACTCCCTGTTCACTCATGACTGCACTGCCAGGCACGACTCCAACACCATCATTAAGTTTTCCGATGACACAACAGTAGTAGGCCTGATCACCGACATCGATGAGACAGCCTATTTGGAGGTTGAGCCGCCAGGGTGCCGGCCCCCTCTCTCAACGTGATCAAGACAAAAGAGATGATTGTGGACTACAGGAAAAGGGGGACAAAGCATGCCCCCATTCTTATCGACGGGGCTGTAGTGGAGCAAGATGAGAGCTTCAAGTTCCTTGGCATCCACCTCACCAACAAACTAACATGGTCCAGGCACACCAAGACAGTCGTGAAGAGGACACAACAAAACCTATTCTCCCTCAGGAGACTGAAAATATTTGGTATTAGTCCTCAGGTCCTCAAAAGCTTTTACTGTGGATATAGATACTTTTGTACCTGTTTCCTCCAGCATCTTCACAAGGTCCTTGCTGTTGTTTTGGGATTGATTTGCACTTTTCGCAACAAAGTACGTTCATCTCTAGGAGACAGAACGCGTCTCCTTCCTGAGCGGTATGACGGCTGCGTGGTCCCATGGTGTTTATACTTGCGTACTATTGTTTGTACAGATGAACGTGGTACCTTCAGGCGTTTGGAAATGGCTCCCAAGGATGAACCTGACTTGTGGAGGTCAACAAAAAAAATTCTGAGGTCTTGGCTGACTTCTTTTGATTTTCCCATGATGTCAAGCAAAGAGGCACTGAGTTTGAAGGTAGGCCTTGAAATACATCCACAGGTACACCTCCAATTGACTCAAATTATGTCAATTAGCCTATCAGAATCTTCTAAAGCCATGACATAATTTTCTGGAATTTTCCAAGCTGTTTAACCTCCCTGGGCGAGGTGGGACGCTGGCGCGAAATACAAATACCTCAAAAATGCTATAACTTCAATTTCTCAAACATATGACTATTTTACACCATTTTAAAGACAAAACTCTCGTTAATCTAACCACATTGTCCGATTTCAAAAAGGCTTTACAGCGAAAGCAAAACATTAGATTATGTCAGGAGAGTACCCTGCCAAAAATAATCACACAGCCATTTTCAAAGCAAGCATATATGTCACAAAAACCAAAACCACAGCTAAATGCAGCACTAACCATTGATGATCTTCATCAGATGACACTCCTAGGACATTATGTTATACAATACATGCATGTTTTGTTCAATCAAGTTCATATTTATATCAAAAACCAGCTTTTTACATTAGCATGTGATGTTCAGAACTAGCATACCCACCGCAAACTTCCGGTGAATTTACTAAATTACTCATGATTAACGTTCACAAAATACATAACAATTATTTTAAGAATTATAGATACAGAACTCTGTCAGATTTTAAAATAGCTTTTCGGCGAAAGCACATTTTGCAATATTCTGAGTACATAGCCCGGCCATCACGGCTAGCTATTTTGACACCCACCAAGTTTGGCCCTCACCAAACTCAAAATAACTATTAGAACAATTAGATTACCTTTGCTGCTTTTCGTTAGAATGCACTCCCAGGACTTCTACTTCAACAACAAATGTTGTTTTGGTTCCAAATAATCCATAGTTATATCCAAATACCTCCGTTTTGTTCGTGCGTTCAGGTCACTATCTGAAGGGTGACGCGCGAGCGCATTTCATGACAAAAAAATTCTAAATATTCCATTACCGTACTTCGAAGCATGTCAAACGCTGTTTAAAATCTATTTTTATGTTATTTTTCTCGTAAAATAGCGATAATATTCCAACCGGGCGACGTTGTATTCATTCAAAGGCTGAAAGAAAAAAAGGGAGAATTCTCATGAACGCGCATCTCCAGTGTCACTGTTCCCAGGCTGACCACTCACAAATTCTCCTGCTGTTCTTCGCCCAGAGACAGCAGACACCCCATTCCACTTTCTGGCTCCTTCTGAGAGCCAATGGAAACCTTAGAAAATGTCACGTTACAGCAGAGATGCTGTATTTTTGATAGAGATGCCCTAGAAGGAGAACAAATTGTCAGACAGGGCACTTCCTAGTATAGAATCTTCTCAGGTTTTGGCCTGCCATATGAGTTATGTTATACTCACCAACACCATTCAAACAGTTTTAGAAACTTTAGAGTGTTTTCTATCCAAATCTACTAATTATATGCATATTCTTGTTTCTGGGCAAGAGTAGTAACCAGTTTAAATCGGGTACGTTTTTTATCCTGCCGTGCAAATACTGCCCCCTAGCCCCAACAGGTTAACGGCACAGTCAACTTAATGTCTGTAAACTTTTGACTTACTGGAATTGTGATACAGGGAATTATAAGTGAAATACTCTGCCTGTAAACAATTGTTGGAAAAGTTTTATGCACAAAGTAATGTCCTAACCGACTTGCCAAAACTATAGTTTGTTCACAAGAAATGTGTGGAGAGGTTGAAAAACGAGTTTTAATGACTCAAACGTAAGTGTATGTAAACTTCCGACTTTAACTGTATATCAGTCATTATCTGTTTATATCAGTCTATACGTCAGTCCATATCAGTCTATATCAGTCAGTCCATATCAGTCTATACCAGTCAGTCCATATCAGTCTATATCAGTCAGTCCATATCAGTCTATACCAGTCAGTCCATATCAGTCTATATCAGTCAGTCCATATCAGTCTATACCAGTCAGTCCATATCAGTCTATACCAGTCAGTCCATATCAGTCTATGCCAGTCAGTCCATATCAGTCTATACCAGTCAGTCCATATCACTCTATACCAGTCAGTCCATATCAGTCTATATCAGTCAGTCCATATCAGTCTATACCAGTCAGTCCATATCAGTCTATGCCAGTCAGTCCATATCAGTCTATATCAGTCAGTCTATATCAGTCTATATCAGTCAGTCCATATCAGTCTACACCAGTCAGTCCATATCAGTCTATATCAGTCAGTCCATATCAGTCTATATCCGTCAGTCCATATCAGTCTATATCAGTCTATACCAGTCAGTCCATATCAGTCTATGCCAGTCAGTCTATATCAGTCAGTCCATATCAGTCTATATCCGTCAGTCCATATCAGTCTATATCAGTCTATACCAGTCAGTCCATATCAGTCTATGCCAGTCAGTCTATATCAGTCAGTCCATATCAGTCTATATCAGTCAGTCTATACCAGTCAGTCCATATCAGTCTATATCAGTCAGTCCATATCAGTCTATACCAGTCAGTCCATATCAGTCTATGCCAGTCAGTCCATATCAGTCTATATCAGTCAGTCTATATCAGTCTATATCAGTCAGTCCATATCAGTCTATACCAGTCAGTCCATATCAGTCTATATCAGTCAGTCCATATCAGTCTATATCAGTCAGTCCATATCAGTCTATACCAGTCAGTCCATATCAGTCTATACCAGTCAGTCCATATCAGTCTACACCAGTCAGTCCATATCAGTCTATATCAGTCAGTCCATATCAGTCTATATCCGTCAGTCCATATCAGTCTATATCAGTCTATACCAGTCAGTCCATATCAGTCTATGCCAGTCAGTCTATATCAGTCAGTCCGTATCAGTCTATATCAGTCAGTCTATACCAGTCAGTCCATATCAGTCTATATCAGTCAGTCCATATCAGTCTATACCAGTCAGTCCATATCAGTCTATGCCAGTCAGTCCATATCAGTCTATATCAGTCAGTCTATATCAGTCTATATCAGTCAGTCCATATCAGTCTATACCAGTCAGTCCATATCAGTCTATATCAGTCAGTCCATATCAGTCTATATCCGTCAGTCCATATCAGTCTATATCAGTCTATACCAGTCAGTCCATATCAGTCTATGCCAGTCAGTTTATATCAGTCAGTCCATATCAGTCTATATCAGTCAGTCTATACCAGTCAGTCCATATCAGTCTATATCAGTCAGTCTATATCAGTCTATACCAGTCAGTCCATATCAGTCTATATCAATCAGTCCATATCAGTCTATATCAGTCAGTCTATACCAGTCAGTCCATATCAGTCTATACCAGTCAGTCCATATCAGTCTATACCAGTCAGTCCATATCAGTCTATGCCAGTCAGTCTTTATCAGTCAGTCCATATCAGTCTATATCAGTCAGTCTATACCAGTCAGTCCATATCAGTCTATATCAGTCAGTCTATATCAGTCAGTCTATATCAGTCTTTATTAGTCAGTCTATATCAGTCAATATCAGACTATATGAGACTGTGTGTACACTGTATCCCCTGGTATGTAGGAGGTGATATCCACACTGTAACCCCTGGTATGTAGGAGGTGATATCCACACTGTAACCCCTGGTATGTAGGAGGTGATATCCACACTGTAACCCCTGGTATGTAGGAGGTGATATCCATCCGCTGTAACCCCTGGTATGTAGGAGGTGATATCCACACACTGTAACCCCTGGTATGTAGGAGGTGATATCCACCCACTGTAACCCCTGGTATGTAGGAGGTGATATCCACACTGTAACCCCTGGTATGTAGGAGGTGATATCCACACTGTAACCCCTGGTATGTAGGAGGTGATATCCACACTGTAACCCCTGGTATGTAGGAGGTGATATCCACACTGTAACCCCTGGTATGTAGGAGGTGATATCCACCCACTGTAACCCCTGGTATGTAGGAGGTGATATCCACACTGTAACCCCTGGTATGTAGGAGGTGATATCCACACTGTAACCCCTGGTATGTAGGAGGTGATATCCACACTGTAACCCCTGGTATGTTGGAGGTGATATCCACACTGTAACCCCTGGTATGTAGGAGGTGATATCCACACACTGTAACCCCTGGTATGTAGGAGGTGATATCCACACTGTAACCCCTGGTATGTAGGAGGTGATATCCACACTGTAACCCCTGGTATGTAGGAGGTGATATCCACACACTGTAACCCCTGCTATGTAGGAGGTCATATCCACACACTGTAAGTCCCAGTGTCATGTCTTTTAGAAGTGTCCTGTTACAGGGTGCCACTGTCCCCACAGTATACATTTCCCCAAGGTGTACATTTTTTAGGGAGTTTAAAATCACCCAATTGGAATAACCTCCCATTTTAAATGAGAATTGGTAATAAAAAAAACTGTGCCATGTGTTTAATGTGTGTTTTAGTAGTGAGGAGGAAGTGTTTAATGTGTGTTTTAATAGTGAGGAGGAAGTGTTTAATAGTGAGGAGGAAGTGTTTAATGTGTGTTTTAATAGTGAGGAGGAAGTGTTTAATAGTGAGGGGGAAGTGTTTAATAGTGAGGAGGAAGTGTTTAATAGTGAGGAGGATGTGTTTAATGTGTGTTTTAATAGTGAGGAGGAAGTGTTTAATGTGTGTTTTAATAGTGAGGAGGAAGTGTTTAATGTGTGGTTTAATAGTGAGGAGGAAGTGTTTAATGTGTGTTTTAATAGTGAGGAGGAAGTGTTTAATGTGTGGTTTAATAGTGAGGAGGAAGTGTTTAATGTGTCTTTTAGTAGTGAGGAGGAAGTGTTTAATGTGTCTTTTAATAGTGAGGACGAAGTGTTTAATAGTGACGAGGAAGTGTTTAATCTTAGGGATAGGCGTTCCGCTAGCGGGACACAAGCCGACAACATCCAATGAAATTGGAGGGCGCGCAATTCAAATAAATAACTGTAGTATTAAACATTCATGAACATAATTCTTGTTAATCTAACTGCGTTGTCCGGTTTACAAAAGGCTTTACGGCGAAAGCATACCATGCGGTTGTCTGAGGACGGCGCCCCGCAACATACTTTTCAACCAGCACAGGCTTCACAAAATCACAAATAGCGATTAACTTCTCTAGGGCCAGTGGGACGAAATCGTCCCACCTACGTAACAGCCAGTGGAATCCTGTGGCGCGTTATTCAAATACCTTAGAAATGCTATTACTTCAATTTCTCAAACATATGACTATTTTACACCATTTTAAAGACAAGACTCTCGTTAATCTAACCACACTGTCCGATTTCAAAAAGGCTTTACAACGAAAGCAAAACATTAGATTATGTCAGCAGAGTACCCAGCCAGAAATAATCAGACACCCATTTTTCAAGCTAGCATATAATGTCACATAAACCCAAACCACAGCTAAATGCAGCACTAACCTTTGATGATCTTCATCAGATGACACACCTAGGACATTATGTTATACAATACATGCATGTTTTGTTCAATCAAGTTCATATTTATATCAAAAACCAGCTTTTTACATTAGCATGTGACGTTCAGAACTAGCATACCCCCCACAAACTTCCGGTGAATTTACTAAATTACTCACGATAAACGTTCACAAAAAACATAACAATTATTTTAAGAATTATAGATACAGAACTCCTCTATGCACTCGCTATGTCCGATTTTAAAATAGCTCTTCGGTGAAAGCACATTTTGCAATATTCTAAGTAGATAGCCCGGCATCACAGGGCTAGCTATTTAGACACCCACCAAGTTTAGCCCTCACCAAAGTCAGATTTACTATAAGAAAAATGTTATTACCTTTGCTGTTCTTCGTCAGAATGCACTCCCAGGACTTCTACTTCAATAACAAATGTTGGTTTGGTTCAAAATAATCCATAGTTATGTTCAAATATCCTCTGTTTGTTCGTGCGTTCAAGACACTATCCGAAGTGTAAAGAAGGGTGATGCGCACGACGCGTTTCGTGACAAAAAAATTCTAAATATTCCATTACCGTACTTCGAAGCATGTCAACCGCTGTTTAAAATAAATTTTTATGCAATTTTTCTCGTAAAAAAGCGATAATATTCCGACCGGGAAAGCATGTTTACGTTCAAAGAGAGAGAAAATAAAAACATGGGATCCCCTCGTGCACGAGCCTCAGTCTGATGGTCCTCTGATAGACCACTTACCCAAGGCGCTAAAGTTTTTCAGCCAGCGGCTGGAATTACATCATTCAGCTTTTTCCCGGGTTCTGAGAGCCTATGGGAGCCGTAGGAAGTGTCACGTTACAGCAAAGATCCTACATTTTCAATAAACAGAGCCAAGAAGCCCAAGGAATGGTCAGAGAGGGTACTTCCTGTACAGAATCTTCTCAGGTTTTTGCCTGCCATATGAGTTCTGTTAAACTCACAGACACCATTCAAACAGTTTTAGAAACTTTAGGGTGTTTTCTATCCAAAGCCAATAATTATATGCATATTCTAGTTTCTGGGCAGTAGTAATAACCAGATTAAATCGGGTACGTGTTTTATCCGGCCGTGTAAATACTGCCCCCAGCCCTAACAGGTTAAATAATTCACTTACTTTTGAAGATCTTCCTCTGTTTGCAATCCCAAGCATCCCAGCTACAAAATGAATGGTCGTTTGTTAGATAAAATCCTTCTTTATATCCAAAACGTCCGTTTAGTTGGCACCATCAATTTCAGTTATCCACTCGTTCAACATGCAGACAAAGGAGTCCAAAAAGCTACCGCTAAACTTCGTCCAAACAAGTCAAACGACATTTCTATTTAATACTCAGGTACTCTAAAATGTAAATAAACTATAATATTTCATACAGAAAGTAGTATGTTCAATAGCAAAGCAAATTTAGTAAGCGTGCACCCTCTAGCGGCCGAAAGACTGATATTGTTTCGGTGCTCTTCTCACCAAAACACCAAATACTTGTTCGTTTAAAAAAAAAAAAACAAGCCTGAAACCTTGAATAAAGACTGCTGACATCTAGTGGAAGCCATAGGAATTGCAATCTGGGAGACAGATTTACATAGAAACAATAGGTTTCCATTTTGAGAGCCCTGGCGCTCCAAAAAAAAAAAATTGGTTGGATTTTCTCGGATTTTCGCCTCTTATCAGTTCTGTTATAGGCTCAGACATTTTAACAGTTTTAGAAACTTCAAAGTGTTTTCGATCCAAATCTACCAATTATATGCATATCCTGGCTTCTGGGCCTGAGTAACAGGCAGTGTACTTTGGGCACGTCAGTCAGGTGGAAATTCAGGAAACTAGACCCTATCCCTAAGAAATGTTTAATACTACTGCACCCTGTTAGTCTGTTTATTAGTTTAACACTACTGCACCCTGTTAGTCTGTTTATTAGTTTAACACTACTGCACCCTATGTATCTATTGGTCTGTTTTATAAAGATTTGTTTTGAATTACATCTTACAAAAGTGTTTATTTGTGGTGATGTTTTAATCAAACAGCAACAAATGTAATTTGGAACGTTGGATTTTATGTCGCTACAAGTTCTACAGAAATAAACCGCTTATTGATGACAGAGTTGAAATGTGATTGCATGTAGGGGAGCAAGATATAAAACAGAAAAATTAAATGACTTGTATTTTCTTTTCGCCGGGCGCGCTATGAAAACATTCATTTGATTCTGGCCCCCCGTCTGTCGTTATCAATAACAACACCATCTTGTCTTTTATTAAATGCACTTACTCTTAATTTCATCCACCAGTGATTTTACAGAGAATAATGTGGAGTTACCTATATGGCTCTGACATTATAAATCACCTCTCCCGATCGCACAGCGCTATCGATTGATCCTGATATATCACAAAAATTTACTGTCACTTCTGTTTTCAATTAAAGATACAATCAGTCAGATAATGACTTAATTGGATTTTACAGGAGATTGAGTTTTATTGCTGGCTTCTTTACGACTTTAGTTAAGGAAGGCCGTTTTATCACGGGTGTCAGGGCTGGCTGCGGCTGGGTGGCAGTATTGGTAGGTGGGGGGGGGGGGGTTGAGAGTCCTGTCCTTCAGTTACTGCTCTCCCCCTCCGGTACACACCACTGACGCCAGGGGAGAAAGTGTCAGAGGATTTGTTTTCCTTGAGCTGCCACTGGCTCCATCCATCATGCCAACCCGGTGATACACTGTGATAGATAAAATAAAACCTTCTCTCAGCTCACAGAGTTATGGTGGCCAGACAGTGGAGTAGATGGAAAAGTTGACTACTGTACTCAGCTGGAAGATCACAGTTTTGGATTAGAGGAGAAAAGAAAGGGATCACTGTTTCACACATTGCTGTTGGTAACACAAATGCTCGGCTTTCACGTCAGTTTAATTCAGGGGAACATGTTCCCACCCTGTGATTTGGAAGTCTTTGAAATAATATGGTGCTGTATAACACTGTAATGCCATTTCCTGCCATGGTGCCCTTGAGCAAGGCAATTGACCCCTAAAAACTACTCCAAGGGGTGCCTGTGGCACTACTCCAAGGGGTGCCAGGTGGCCCTGGCTTCCAACAACTATGTCTCTCTATCCTTCTCCCCCATCCCTCTCCCTCCATCTATCTCCCTCCATCCCTCTCCCTCTATCCTTCTCCCTCTATCCCTCTCCCTCCATCCTTCTCCCTCCATCCCTCTCCCTCCATCCCTCTCCCTCCATCCCTCTCCCTCCACCCCTCTCCCTCCATCTCTCCCTCCATCCCTCTCCCTCCATCTCTCCCTCCATCCCTCTCCCTCCATCTCTCCATCTCTCCCTCCATCCCTCTCCCTCCATCTCTCCCTCCATCCCTCTCCCTCCATCTCTTCCTCCATCCCTCTCCCTCCATCTCTCCCTCCATCCCTCTCCCTCCATCCCTCTCCCTCCATCTCTCCCTCCATCTCTCCCTCCAATCCTCTTCCCCTCCATCTTTCTATCTCCCGCCATCCCCCTCCCTCCATCTCTCCCTCCATCCCTCTCCCTCCATCTTTCTCCCTCATCCCTCTCCCTCCATCTCTCCCTCCATCCCTCTCCCTCTATCCCTTTCCCTCTATCCCTCTCCCTCTATCCCTCTCCCTCCATCCCTCTCCCTCCATCTCTCCCTCCATCCCTCTCCCTCTATCCCTCTCCCTCCATCCCTCTCCCTCCATCTTTCTCCCGCATCCCTCTCCCTCCATCTCTCCCTCCATCCCTCTCCCTCTATCCCTCTCCCTCTATCACTCTCCCTCCATCCCTCTCCCGCCATCTTTCTCCCTACATCCCTCTCCCTCCATCTTTCTCCCTGATCCCTCTCCCTCCATCTCTCCCTCCATCCCTCTCCATCCATCCGTCTCCCTCCATCCCTCTCCTTCCATCCCTCTCCCTCCATATTTCTTCCTCCATCTTTCCCTCCATCCCTCTCCCTCCATATTTCTTCCTCCATCTCTCCCTCCATCCCTCTCCCTCCATCTTTCTCCCTCCATCCCTCTCCCTCCATCCCTCTCCCTCATCCCTCTCCCTCGATCTTTCTCCCTCCATCCCTCTCCCTCATCCCTCTCCCTCATCACTCTCCCTCCATCCCTCTCCATCTTTCTCCCTCCATCCCTCTCCCTCCATCTTTCTCCCTCCATCCCTCTCCCTCCATCCTTCTCCCTCCACCCCCTGTCCCTCCATCATTCTCCCTCCATCCCTCTCCCTCCATCCCTCTCCCTCCATCCCTCTCCCTCCAAGCCCCCTCTCCCTCCATCCCTCTCCCTCCATTCCTATCCCTCCATCCCTCTCCCTCCATCCTTCTCCCTCCAAGCCCCCTCTCCCTCCATCCTTCTCCCTCCAAGCCCCCTCTCCCTCCATCCTTCTCCCTCCAAGCCCCCTCTCCCTCCATCCTTCTCCCTCCAAGCCCCCTCTCCCTCCATCCCTCTCCCTCCAAGCCCCCTCTCCCTCCATCCCTCTCCCTCCAAGCCCCCTGTCTCCATCCTTCTCCCTCCATCCTTCTCCCTCCAAGCCCCCTGTCCCTCCAAGCCCCCTCTCCCTCCATCCCTCTCCCTCCATCCCTCTCCCTCCAAGCCCCCTCTCTCCAAGCCCCCTCTCCCTCCATCCCTCTCCCTCCAAGCCCCCTGTCTCCATTCCTCTCCCTCCATCCCTCTCCCTCCAAGCCCCCTCTCCCTCCATCCCTCTCCCTCCAAGCCCCCTGTCTCCATCCTTCTCCCTCCAAGCCCCCTCTCCCTCCATCCTTCTCCCTCCAAGCCCCCTCTCCCTCCATCCCTCTCCCTCCAAGCCCCCTCTCCCTCCATCCCTCTCCCTCCAAGCCCCCTGTCTCCATCCTTCTCCCTCCATCCTTCTCCCTCCAAGCCCCCTGTCCCTCCAAGCCCCCTCTCCCTCCATCCCTCTCCCTCCATCCCTCTCCCTCCAAGCCCCCTCTCTCCAAGCCCCCTCTCCCTCCATCCCTCTCCCTCCAAGCCCCCTGTCTCCATTCCTCTCCCTCCATCCCTCTCCATCCAAGCCCCCTCTCCCTCCATCCCTCTCCCTCCCCCCTCTCCCTCCAAGCCCCCTGTCCCTCCAAGCCCCCTCTCCCTCCATCCCTCCCTCTCCCTCCAAGCCCCCTCTCCCTCCCTCCCTCCCTCTCCCTCCAAGCCCCCTCTCCCTCCCTCCCCCCTCCCCCTCCCTCCATCTCCCTCCATACCTCTCCCTCCAAGCCCCCTCTCCCTCCATCCCTCTCCCTCCAAGCCCCCTCTCCCTCCATCCCTCTCCCTCCAAGCCCACTCTCCCTCTATCCCTCTCCCTCCAAGCCCCCTCTCCCTCCATCCCTCTCCCTCCAAGCCCCCTGTCTCCATCCCTCTCCCTCCATCCCTCTCCCTCCATCCCTCTCCCCCATCCCTCTCCCTCCATCCCTCTCCCTCCAAGCCCCCTCTCCCTCATCCCCTCTCCCTCCAAGCCCCCTCTCCCTCCATCCCTCTCCCTCCAAGCCCCCTCTCCCTCCATCCCTCTCCCTCCATCCTTCTCCCTCCAAGCCCCCTCTCCCTCCATCCATCCCTCTCCCTCCATCCCTCTCCCTCCATCCCTCTCCCTCCCTCCCCGCTCTCCCTCCAAGCCCCCTGTCCCTCCCTCCCTCCCTCTCCCTCCAAGCCCCCTCTCCCTCCCTCCCTCCCTCCCTCCCTCCCTCCCTCCCTCCCTCCCTCCCTCCCTCCCTCCCTCCCTCCCTCCCTCCCTCCCTCCCTCCCTCCCTCCCTCCCTCCCTCCCTCCCTCCCTCCCTTCCCCCTCTCCCTCCCTCCCCCCCTCCCCCCCTCTCCCTCCAAGCCCCCTCCCTCCCTCCCTCCCTCCCTCCCTCCCTCCCTCCCTCCCTCCCTCCCTCCCTCTCCAAGCCCCCTGTCCCTCCATCCCTCTCTTTCCAAGCCCCCTCTCCCTCCATCCCTTTTCATCTGTGCCAAATTAACAGGCGTCAGGTTCAGTTCATCTGGTTCTAATGTGGATTGGTGTAATTACTGTGTGATTACAGTGCTGCTACTAAACCGTGACTGAGAGAGGAACTGCATGGGGAGAGAGGACTGCTGTCTGTCTGACGTGCTGCTGTTCTGAGCAGTGAATATTATATGATTATTACTGAGTAGTAAATATTGTATTATATGATTATTAATACACCTCATGTCCCATCATGCTCATTTAAATGTCATTAATTTAATGGAGATCTCCATCTCCTCTTTAATCTCTGTTTTAATCCTGCTGTTGATTTTTACTGAGTCAATTCTGATGTTGGTATTTTGCAGACATTAAAAATACTGTCATTTTCCAGTATGTTAGTGCTATCACTCACTCTATCACTCAGTATAATAGGTTGATTTGGGAACACAGCCATTCTGACTCACTCAGTATAATAGGTTGATTTGGGAACACAGCCATTCTGACTCATTCAGTATAATAGGTTGATTTGGGAACACAGCCATTCTGACTCACTCAGTATAATAGGTTGATTTGGGAACACAGCCATTCTGACTCACTCAGTATAATAGGTTGATTTGGGAACACAGCCATTCAGACTCACTCAGTATAATAGGTTGATTTGGGAACACAGCCATTCTGACTCACTCAGTATAATAGGTTGATATGGGAACACAGCCATTCTGACTCACTCAGTATAATAGGTTGATTTGGGAACACAGCCATTCTGACTCACTCAGTATAATAGGTTGATTTGGGAACACAGCCATTCTGACTCACTCAGTATAATAGGTTGATTTGGGAACACAGCCATTCTGACTCACTCAGTATAATAGGTTGATTTGGGAACACAGCCATTCTGACTCACTCAGTATAATAGGTTGATTTGGGAACACAGCCATTCTGACTCATTCAGTATAATAGGTTGATTTGGGAACACAGCCATTCTGACTCACTCAGTATAATAGGTTGATTTGGGAACACAGCCATTCTGACTCACTCAGTTTAATAGGTTGATTTGGGAACACAGCCATTCTGACTCATTCAGTATAACAGCCATTCTGACTCACTTAGTATAATAGGTTGATTTGGGAACACAGCCATTCTGACTCACTCAGTATAATAGGTTGATTTGGGAACACAGCCATTCTGACTTACTCAGTATAATAGGTTGATTTGGGAACACAGCCATTCTGACTCACTTAGTATAATAGGTTGATTTGGGAACACAGCCATTCTGACTCACTCAGTTTAATAGGTTGATTTGGGAACACAGCCATTCTGACTCATTCAGTATAATAGGTTGATTTGGGAACACAGCCATTCTGACTCACTCAGTATAATAGGTTGATTTGGGAACACAGCCATTCTGACTCAGTCGGTCATTGTGGAAACCAAGGTGAGCGAAACCAAGGTGAGCGATTGCTAACAGGTGTGTGGGAATGAGGGGTGATTGTGGAGGGCGAAGTGGATTGAAGAATCTCCCCAGCTGGAGAAATCCCCACATTTTTACAAATATTTTTCATTTGACATGCCTTTTTGTTTCCTATTAGTATATTAAGATTTTGTCACAAACTCTGATTATCGCTAAAATGTTCTAACCAAATCAAAGTAGAAATGTTCTGCGAAACAGGGTCCAGGTGATTCTCTCTGTAAACGGGGTCCAGGTGATTCTCTCTGTAAACGGGGTCCAGGTGATTCTCTCTGTAAACGGGGTCCAGGTGATTCTCTCTGTAAACAGGGTCCAGGTGATTCTCTCTGTAAACGGGGTCCAGGTGATTCTCTCTGTAAACGGGGTCCAGGTGATTCTCTCTGTAAACAGGGTCCAGGTGATTCTCTCTGTAAACGGGGTCCAGGTGATTCTCTCTGTAAACAGGGTCCAGGTGATTCTCTCTGTAAACAGGGTCCAGGTGATTCTCTCTGTAAACGGGGTCCAGGTGATTCTCTCTGTAAACGGGGTCCAGGTGATTCTCTCTGTAAACGGGGTCCAGGTGATTCTCTCTGTAAACGGGGTCCAGGTGATTCTCTCTGTAAACGGGGTCCAGGTGATTCTCTCTGTAAACAGGGTCCAGGTGATTCTCTCTGTAAACGGGGTCCAGGTGATTCTCTCTGTAAACGGGGTCCAGGTGATTCTCTCTGTAAACGGGGTCCAGGTGATTCTCTCTGTAAACGGTGTCCAGGTGATTCTCTCTGTAAACGGCCCGTAGAAAGGAGCAAAGTGTTAGGTGAGTGGTTGTGGGTAGCGCTTCTCTCTATTTCCTAACTCCCCTCTCTCTCTACCTCCTCTCTCTCTATCTCCCCTCTCTATCTCCCCTCTCTCTATCTCCTCTCTGTCTAACTCCTCCTCTCTCTATCTCCTCTCTATCTCCTCTCTCTATCTCCTCTCTCTCTATCTCCTCTCTCTCTAGCTCCCCTCTCTCTATCTCCTCTCTCTATCTCCTCTCTCTATATCTCCTCTCTCTCTCTATCTCCTCTCTCTATCTCCCCTCTCTATCTCCTCTCTCTCTATCTCCTCTCTCTCTATCTCCTCTCTCTCTATCTCCTCTCTCTATCTATCTCCTCTCTCTCTATCTCCCCTCTCTATCTCCTCTCTCTATCTATCTCCTCTCTCTATCTCCTCTCTCTATCTATCTCCTCTCTCTCTAACTCCCCTCTCTCTATCTCCTCTCTATCTATCTCCCCTCTCTATCTCCCCTCTCTATCTCCTCTCTCTAACTCCCCTCTCTCTATCTCCTCTCTCTCTATCTCCTCTCTCTCTATCTCCCCTCTCTATCTCCCCTCTCTCTATCTCCTCTCTCTATCTCCTCTCTCTATCCCCTCTCTCTATCCCCTCTCTCTATCCCCCTCTCCAGCTCCCCTCTCTCTATCTCCGCTCTCTCTATCTCCTCTCTCTATCTCCTCTCTCTCCTCTCTCTATCTCTCTCTATCCCCTCTCTCCAGCTCCCCTCTCTCTATATCTCCTCTCTCTATCTCCTCTCTTTATCTCCTCTCTCTCCTCTCTCTCCTCTCTCCAGCTCTCCTCTCTCTATCTCCTCTCTCCAGCTCTCCTCTCTCTATCTCCATCTCCTCTCTCTGTATCTCCTCTCTCTGTATCTCCTCTCTCTCTAGCTCCCCTCTCTCTCTATCTCCTCTCTCTATCTCCTCTCTCTCTATCTCCTCTCTCTCTAGCTCCCCTCTCTCTCTAGCTCCCCTCTCTCTCTATCTCCTCTCTCTATCTATCTACTCTCTCTCCAGCTCCTCTCTCTCCTCTCTCTGCAGCTCCTCTTTCTAGCTCTTCTCTCTCCCCTCTCTCTCTCTACGTCTTCTCTCTCTCTTGCTGATATCTCTAAATTCATACATTGTGTCCCTGGCCTGAAAGGAAGTTCAATATGTAGCTAGAGTTGAAGTATGAAGTTTACATACACCTAAGACAAATACATTTAAACTCAGTTTTTCACAATTCCTGACATTTAATCCTAGTAAAAATTCTCTGTCTTAGGTCAGTTAGGATCACCACTTTATTTTAACCTCTATGGACTAGGTGGGACGCTTGCGTCCCACCTACTCAACAGCCAGTGTAATCCCGTGGCGCGATATTCAAATACCTAAAAAATGCAAAAACTTCAATTTTTCAAACATATGACTATTTTACACCATTTTAAAGACAAGACTCTCGTTAATCTAACCACACTGTCCGATTTCAAAAAGGCTTTACAACGAAAGCAAAACATTAGATTATGTCAGCAGAGTACCCAGCCAGAAATACTCAGACAGCCATTTTTCAAGCTAGCATATAATGTCACATAAACCCAAACCACAGCTAAATGCAGCACTAACCTTTGATGATCTTCATCAGATGACAACCCTAGGACATTATGTTATACAATACATGCATGTTTTGTTCAATCAAGTTCATATTTATATCAAAAACCAGCTTTTTACATTAGCATGTGACTAGCATGTGACTAGCATTCCCACCGAACACTGCCGGTGAATTTACTAAATTACTCACGATAAACGTTCACAAAAAACATAACAATTATTTTAAGAATTATAGATACAGAACTCCTCTATGCACTCGCTATGTCCGATTTTAAAATAGCTTTTCGGTGAAAGCACATTTTGCAATATTCTCAGTAGATAGCCCGGCATCACAGGGCTAGCTATTTAGACACCCAGCAAGTTTAGCACTCACCAAAGTCAGATTTACTATAAGAAAAATGCTATTACCTTTGCTGTTCTTCGTCAGAATGCACTCCCAGGACTTCTACTTCAATAACAAATGTTGGTTTGGTCCCAAATAATCCATTGTTATATCCAAATAGCGGCGTTTTGTTCGTGCGTTCAAGACACTATCCGAAAGGGTAAATAAGGGTGACGAGCATGGCGCATTTCGTGACAAAAAAATTCTAAATATTCCATTACCGTACTTCGAAGCATGTCAACCTCTGTTTAAAATCAATTTTTATGCCATTTTTCTCGTAAAAAAGCGATAATATTCCGACCGGGAAAGCATGTATACGTACAAAGAGAGAGAAAATAAAAACATCTCGTGCACGAGCCTGAGTCTCAGAGTACTCTGACCGGCCACTATCCAAACGCGATAATGTGTTTCAGCCTGGGGCTGCCTCGATATCATTCAGCTTTTTCCCGGGCTCTGAGAGCCTATGGGAGCCGTAGGAAGTGTCACGTTACAGCAAAGATCCTCAGTCTTCAATAAAAAGAGCCAAGATGAACAACAACTTGTCAGACAAGCCACTTCCTGTTCAGAATCTTCTCAGGTTTTTGCCTGCCATATGAGTTCTGTTATACTCACAGACACCATTCAAACAGTTTTAGAAACTTTAGGGTGTTTTCTATCCAAAGCCAATAATTATATGCATATTCTAGTTACTGGGCAGGAGTAGTAACCAGATTAAATCGGGTACGTTTTTTATCCGGCCGTGTCAATACTGCCCCCTAGCCCTAACAGGTTAAGAATGTGAAATGTCAGAATAATAGTAGAGAGAAAGATTTATTTCAGCTTTTATTTCTTTCATCACATTCCCAGTGGGTCAGAAGTTTACATACACTCAATAAGTATTTGGTAGCATTGCCTTTAAATTGTTTAACTTGAGTCAAATGTTTCGGGAAGCCTTCCACAACATTCCCACAATAAGTTGGGTGAATTTTGGCCCATTCCTCCTGACAGAGCTGGTTTAACTGAGTCAGGTTTGTTGGCCTCCTCACTCGCACACACTTTTTCAGTTCTGCCCACAAATTTTCTATAGAATTGAGGTCAGGGCTTTGTGATAGCCACTCCAATACCTTGACTTTGTTGTCCTTAAGCCATTTTGCCACAACTTTGGAAGTATGCTTGAGGTCATTGTCCATTTAGAAGACCCATTTGCGACCAAGCTTTAACTTCCTGACTGATGTCTTGAGATGTTGCTTCAACATATCCACATCATTTTCCTCCCTCATGATGCCATCTATTTTGTGAAATGCACCAGTCCCTCCTGCAGCAAAGCACCCCCACAACATGATGCTGCCAATCACGTGCTTCACGGTTGGGATGGCGCTCTTCGGTTTGCTAGCCTCGTTTTGCTCTGGATATAGATACTTTTGTACCTGTTTCCTCCAGCATCTCCACATGTCCTTTGCTGTTGTTCTGGGATTGATTTGCACTTTTCACACCAAAGTACGTTAACCTCTAGGAGACAGAATGCATTTCCTTCCTGAGCGGTATGACGGCTGCGTCGTCCCATGGTGTTTATACTTGTGTATTATTGTTTGTACAGATGAACGTGGCACCTTCAGGCATTTGGAAATTGCTCCCAAGGATGAACCAGACTTGTGGAGGTCTACAATTTGTTTTCTGGGGTCTTGGCTGATTTCTTTTGATTTTCCCATGATGTCAATCAAAGAGGCACCGAGTTTGAAGGTAGGCCTTGAAATACATCCACAGGTACACCTCCAATTTACTCAAATTAATTAGCCTAACAGAAGCTTCTAAAGCCATGACATCATTTTCTGGAATTTGCCAAGCTGTTTAAGTCAACTTAGTGTCTGTAAACTTCTGACCTAGTGTAATTTTGATACAGTGAAATATAAGTAACCTGCCAAAACTATAGTTTGTTAACAAGAAATTTGTGGAAAGGTTGAAAAAGTAGTTTTAATGATTCCAACCTAAGTGTATGTAAACTTCTGACTTCAACTGAATGTACTAGCTTACGTTGCCCATTTTTATTCATTTATTTATTTCACCTTTATTTAACTAGTTAGGCCAGTTGAGAACAAGTTCTCATTCACAACTGCGATCTGGCAAAGATAAAGCAAAGCAGTGTGACAAAAACAACAACACAGAGTTACACATGGAATAAACAAACATACAGTCAATAACACAATAGAAAAATCTGTATACAGTGTGTGCCAATGAAGTAAGGAGGTTAGCAATAAATAGGCCAATAGTGGCAAAGTAATTACAAATAAGTAATTACAATTTAGCAATTAACACTGGAGTGATAGATGTGCAGATGAGGATGTGCAAAAGAGAAGAAAACAAAATATATATGGGGATGAGGTAGGTAGTTGGATGGGCTGTTTACAGATGGGCTGTGTACAGGTGCAGTGATCTGTGAGCTGCTCTGACAGCTGGTGCTTAAAGTTAGTGAGGGAGATATGAGTCTCCAGCTTCAGAGATTTTTGTAGTTCGTTCCAGTCATTGGCAGCAGAGAACTGGAAGGAAAGGCGGCCAAAGGAAGAATTGTCTTTGGAGGTGACAATTGAGATATACCTGCTGGAGCGCGTGCTACGGGTGGGTGTTGCTATAATGACTAGTGAGCTGAGTTAAGGCGGAGCTTTACCTAGCAAAGACTTATAGATGACCTGGAGCCAGTGGGTTTGGCAACGAATATGTAGCGAGGGCCAGCCAACGAGAGCATACATGTCGAAATGGTGGGTAGAATTTGGGGCGTTGGTGACAAAACGGATGGCACTGTGATACACTGCGTGCAGTTTGCTGAGTAGAGTGTTGGAGGCTATTTTGTAAATGACAATCCTGAAGTCAAGGATCGGCGGGATAGTCAGTTTTACAAGGGTATGTTTGGCGGCATGAGTGAAGGAAGCTTTTTTGCGAAATAGGAAATAATGTGAGTCTGGAAGGAGAGTTTACAGTCTAGCCAGACACCTAGGTATTTATAGTTGTCCACATATTCTAAGTCAGAACTGTCCAGAGTAGTGATGCTAGGCGGGCGGGCGGGTGTAGGCAGCGATCGGTTGAAGAGCATGCATTTAGTTTTACTTGCATTTAAGAGCAGTTGGAGGCCATAGAAGGAGTGTTGTATGGCATTGAAGCTCGTTTGGAGGTTTGTTAACACAGTGTCCAAAGAAGGGCCAGATGTATACAGAATGGTGTCGTCTGCGTAGAGGTGGATCAAAGAATCACCCGAAGCTAGAGCGACATCATTGATATATACAGAGAAAAGAGTCGACCCGAGAATTGAACCCTGTGGCACCCCCATAGAGACTGCCAGAGGTCCGGACAACAGGCCCACCGATTTGACACACTGAACTCTATCTGAGAAGTAGTTAGTGAACCAGGCACGGCAGTCATTAGAGAAACGAAGGCTGTTGAGTCTGCTGATAAGAATACAGTGATTGACAGAGTCGAAAGCCTTGGCCAGGTCGATGAAGACGGCTACACAGTACTGTTTTTTATCGATGGTGGTTATGATATCGTTTAGGACCTTGAGCGTGGCTGAGGAGCACCCATGACCAGCTCGGAAACCAGATTGCATAGCGGAGAAGGTACGGTGGGATTCGAGATTGTCGGTGATCTGTTTGTTCACTTGGCTTTCGAAGACTTTAGAAAGGCAGGGCAGGATGGATATAGGCCTATAGCAGTTTGGGTCTAGAGTGTCTCCCCCTTTGAAGAAGGTGATGACCTCTGCCGCTTTCCAATCTTTAGGAATCTCAGACGGTACAAAAGAGAGGTTGAATAGACTGATAATATGGGTTGCGACAATGGTGGTGGATAAGAGGTTCCAGATTGTCTAGCCCAGCTGATTTGTACGGTCCAGATTTTGCAGCTCTTGCGGTTTCAGGACATCAGCTGTCTAGATTTTGGTGAAGGAGAAGAGGGGGGGGGGGCTTGGGCCAGTTGCTGCGGGGGGTGCAGAGCTGTTGTCCGGGGTTGGGGTAGCCAAGTGGAAAGCGTGGCCAGCCGTAGAGAAATGCTTATTGAAATTCTCGGTTATCGTGGATTTATCGGTGGTGACTGTGTTTCCTAGCCTCAGTACAGAGAGCAGCTGAGAGGAGGTGCTCTTATTCTCCATGGACTTTACAGTGTCCCAAAACATTTTGGAATTAGTGCTGCAGGACGTAAAGTTCTGTTTGAAAAAGCTAGCCTTTGCTTTCTTAACTGACTGTGTATATTGGTTCCTGACTTCCCTGAAAAGTTGCATATTGTGGGGACTTTTTGAAGCTAATGTAGTGTGCCACAGGATGTTTTTGTGCTCGTCAAGGGCAGTCAAGTCTGAAGTGAACCAAGGGCTATATCTGTTCTTAGTTGTACATTTTTTGAAAGGGGCATGCATATTTAAGATGGTGAGGAAGGCACTTTTGAAGAACAACAAGGCATCCTCTACTGACGGAATGAGGTCAATATCCTTCCAGGATACCCGGGCCAGGTCGATTAGAAAAGCCTGCTCGCAGAAGTGTTTTAGGGATCGTTTGACAGTGATGAGGGCTGGTCATTTGACCGCTGACCCATAGCGGATGCAGGCAATGAGGCAGTGATCGCTGAGATCCTAGTTGAAAACAGCAGAGGTGTATTTAGAGGGCAAGTTGGTCAGGATGATATCTATGAGGGTGCCCATGTTTACGGATTTGGGGTTGTACCTGGTAGGTTCCTTGATAATTTGTGTGAGATTGAGGGCATCTAGCTTAGATTGTAGGATGGCCGGGGTGTTAAGCATATCCCAGTTTAGGTCACCTAACAGTACGAACTCTGATGATAGATGGGGGCAATCGATGCACACATGGTGTCCAGTGCACAGCTGAGAGCTGAGGGGGGTCTATAACAGGCGGCAAGAGAGAGACTTGTTTCTGGAAAGGTGGATTTTTAAAAGTAGACGCTCGAATTGTTTGGGCACAGACCTGGATAGTATGACAGAACTCTGCAGGCTATCTCTGCAGTAGATTACAACTCCGCCCCCTTTGGCAGTTCTATCGTGGTGGAAAATGTTGTAGTTGGGGATGGAAATTTCTGAATTTTTGGTGGCCTTCCTAAGCCAGGATTCAGACACGGCTAGGACATCAGGGTTGCGGGAGTGTGCTAAAGCAGTGAATAAAGCAAACTTAGGGAGGAGGCTTCTGATGTTAACATGCAAGGAGCCAAGGCTTTTACGGTTTGTGGCAGACAAGGGGGTTTGGTCAAGACGTTTACACAGATCAGACACAGACAGAGTATGATTAGCTCAGTTTCAAGGGTGTTTATTTAAATAATAAATCAAAAAGAAGAGGATAGGTCTCCCCATGAGACCCTCTCCGGGATACCGTCTTCTGGGCTCCAGGTCTTGCTGTATCCTGTTAGGCACAAAAACTGAACCCCCTCCTCATACCTCTGCAACCGTCCCCAACTATACGGGAGTCCTTTCTTCCCCCGCTCTTCCCTGTGTGCTGCCCTTCTGGCAGCTTTACGGGCCTTGCAAAACTGGTGAGCAATCAGCCCTTGATTACTTACCAGCTCCCAATCAGCCCCAATTAGTCCACGGCGCTCAGAGAGTTAGCGGGCCGGGGCTGGTAGCTGGGTCCTCACCGACATCAACGACACAGAGGCCGGTTGAGAGCACATCGGCCTAAAGACGTCAGCAGACCAGTTGTGATGGATCGGCGGGGCTCCATGTTGACAGAGGGTCCAGGCCAAATGGCAAGAGAGGTATTATAGTTGGTGTACTTCATTTGCTAGCTGGGGAATGGGCCTAGCTCGAGGCTAACTGGTGCTTGCTTCTGGACAAGGGCGTTATCCACGATAGCCACTCGGTAGCAGCTAGCTAGCTGGGATGATTCGGTGTAATGGTCCAGAGCTTGCGGCAGGAATCTGGTGATGTAGTGGGGGAAGAAAAAGCAGTCCGATATGCTCAGGGCTGATATCGCGCTGTGCAGACTGGCAGATATTATCCGGGCTATCCGGACTAAAGTGGCTGGTGTCTGTGCTAAAGGTAAAGACTGCTAGCAGTGGCTAACAATGACTAAATAGCTAGTAGCTAATTAGCTGGCTAGCTGCTGAAGGCTAGCTGCTGAAGGCTAGCTGGTGATGGAGGTTCCAGTTATAAGGTCTATAAAATAGCAGATCAGTTTCACGTTGGGGGAGGTGGGTTGCATGAAGGTATATTTAATTAGATCATGGAAAAAGAGATTGAAATGTATACAGAAAAACCAAAAAAACTGAACATTTACACGGGACAAAAACGGGACAAAAACAAACACGTCTTGCTGCGACGCCATCTTGAAATTTAACTGAAAGGAAGCCAGGCAGGTGAGCAAGCATTTTAGACAGGCAGCCTAGCTATGACAACAACAAATTAAAGTGTGTACTGACAGAGTGATATTTCGATTCGTCAACATGAAAGAGAGGAGGATGGCGTTGGTGTTTCTCTACAAGTAGGGTGAGTCAACATGTTTTTTTCTACTTGCACGAACGCACACACCCACACAGAAATCAGAAACACGGACAGCCACATCATAACGTTCATTGGACTAAATTGTTTTTAGTATCTTTTAGTTGTCACTGTATTAGAGTAAGTATAGATTTGATCATGTTGAATTTGAAATGGTGCTGTAATAGTGGAGGTAGCTCAGGTTCCCTTTGCGACTTGCGATAACTCTGTGGTTCTAAATCTATCGTTTTTTAGTGGTCCGAAAATGTCTGAAATATTATCTAGCTTGACCAGGCTGTAGGTCATCTAATTATCTGTTACTGTACATACAATATGCTTTGTGGACTTCACTGGACAGAGGTTGTTCTCCGGTTTTGTGATGAAACAAAGGTGTGGTTGAATTTATTCTGCCACTGTGTCTTCTTATTGTCTCAGCCTTTAGGCCTTTATATCACAGTGTCAAGGCATATGAACTAACAGGTTATAGAGCAAATAACACAATTAGGTTGCAATATGGCTTTTTTTCGCGGAGAGAGAGGGGAGAGGAGGAGAGAGGGGAGGGGGCGGAGAGAAAGGGGAGGTGGCGGAGAGAGAGGGGAGGTGGCGGAGAGAGAGGCGAAGGACGGAGAGAGAGGGGAGGGGGCGGAGAGAGGGGAGGGGGCGGAGAGAGGGGAGGGGGCGGAGAGAGGGGAGGGATGGAGAGAGAGGGGAAGGGTAGAAAGAGACGGGAGAGGAGGAGAGAAAGGGGAGGGGCGGAGAGAGAGGCAAGGGATGGAGAGAGAGGGGAGGGGTGGAGAAAGAGGGAAGGGACGGAGAGAGAGACAAGGGACGGAGAGAGAGACAAGGGATGGAGAGAGAGACAAGGGATGGAGAGAGAGAGGGGAGGGATGGAGAGAGAGAGGAGGGGCAGAGAGAAGGGAGGGGTGGGGAGAGAGGCAAGGGATGGAGAGAGAGGCGAGGGATGGAGAGCGAGGGGAGGGATGAAGAGCGAGGGTAGGGATGGAGAGCGAGGGGAGGGGCGGAGAAAGAGGGGAAGGATGGAGATAGGGGAAGGGAGGAGAGAGGGGAGGGATAGACAGAGAGGCGAGGGATGGAGAGAGAGGAGGAATGGAGAGAGAAGACGGGCAGAGAAAGAGGCGAGGGACGGAGAGAGAGGGGAGGGGTAGAGAGAGACGGGAGAGGAGGAGAGAGAGGGTAGGGGCAGAGAGAGAGGCGAGGGATGGAGATAGAGGGGAGGAGAAAGAGGGGAGGGATGGAGAGAGAGGGGAGGGACGGAGAGAGAGGCGAGGGACGGAGATAGAAGGGAGAGGCGGAGAGAGAGGTGAGGGATGGAGAGAGAAGGGAGGGGCAGAGAGAGAGGTGAGGGACAGAGAAAGAGGGGAGGAGAGAGAGGGGAGGGATGGAGAGAGAGGCGAGGGATGGAGAGAGGGGAGGGATAGAGAGAGAGGGGAGGGGCACAGTTTAGGCAGGTCAGCCACCAGACAGACAGTCAGAACCGTGCACTAGGTCTATCAGGATAGGCAGGTCAGCCACCAGACAGTCAGAACAGTGCACTAGGTCTATCTATCAGTATAGGCAGGTCAGCCACCAGACAGACAGTCAGAACCGTGCTCTAGGTCTATCTATCAGTATAGGCAGGTCAGCCACCAGACAGTCAGAACCGTGCTCCAGGTCTATCTATCAGGATAGGCAGGTCAGCCACCAGACAGTCAGAACCGTGTACTAGGCCTATCTATCAGGATAGACAGGTCAGCCACCAGACAGACAGAACCGTGCACTAGGTCTATCTATGAGTATAGGCAGGTCAGCCACCAGACAGTCTGAACCGTGCTCTAGGTCTATCTATCAGTATAGGCAGGTCAGCCACCAGACAGTCTGAACCGTGCTCTAGGTCTATCTATCAGTATAGGCAGGTCAGCCACCAGACAGTCAGAACCGTGCTCTAAGTCTATCTATCATTATAGGCAGGTCAGCCACCAGACAGACAGTCAGAACCGTGCACTAGGTCTATCTATCAGTATAGGCAGGTCAGCCACCAGTCAGAACCAAGCACTAGGTCTATCTATCAGGATAGGCAGGTCAGCCACCAGAAAGATATAACCGTGCACTAGGTCTATCTATCAGGATAGGCAGGTCAGCCACCAGACAGTCAGAACCGTGCACTAGGTCTATCTATCAGTATAGGCAGGTCAGCCACCAGACAGACAGTCAGAACCATGCACTAGGTCTATCTATCAGGATAGGCAGGTCAGCCACCAGACAGTCAGAACCGTACACTAGGTCTATCTATCAGGATAGGCAGGTCAGCCACCAGACAGACAGAACCGTGCTCTAGGTCTATCTATCAGTATAGGAAGGTCAGCCACCAGACAGACAGTCAGAACCGTGCTCTTGGTCTATCTATCAGTATAGGCAGGTAAGCCACCAGACAGACAGAACCATGCTCTAGGTCTATCTATCAGTATAGGCAGGTCAGCCACCAGACAGACAATCAGAACTGTGCTCTAGGTCTATCTATCAGGATAGGCAGGTCAGCCACCAGACAGATTTGTGCACTAGGTCTATCTATCAGTATAGGCAGGTCAGCCACCAGAAAACCGTGCACTAAGTCTATCTATCAATATAGGCAAGTCAGCCACCAGACAGTCAGAACCGTGCACTAGGTCTATCTATCAGTATAGGCAGGTCAGCCACCAGACAGAACCGTGCTCTAGGTCTATCTATCAGTATAGGCAGGTCAGCCACCAGACAGACAGAACCGTACACTAGGTCTATCTATCAGGATAGGCAGGTCAGCCACCAGACAGAAATAACCGTGCACTAGGTCTATCTATCAGTATTTGCAGGTCAGCCACCAGACAGACAGTCAGAACCGTGCACTAGGTCTATCTATCAGGATAGGCAGGTCAGCCACCAGACAGTCAGAACAGTGCACTAGGTCTATCTATCAGTATAGGCAGGTCAGCCACCAGACAGTCAGAACCGTGCTCTAGGTCTATCTATCAGGATAGGCAGGTCATCCACCAGACAGAACCGTGTACTAGGTCTATCTAACAGTATAGGCAGGTCAGCCACCAGACAGACAGAACCGTGCACTAGGTCTATGTATCAGTATAGGCAGGTCAGCCACCAGACAGTCAGAACCATGCACTAGGTCTATCTATCAGTATAGGGAGGTCAGCCACCAGACAGACAGAACTGTGCACTAGGTCTCTCTATCAGGATAGGCAGGTCATCCACCAGACAGAACCGTGTACTAGGTCTATCTAACAGTATAGGCAGGTCAGCCACCAGACAGACAGAACCATGCACTAGGTCTATGTATCAGTATAGGCAGGTCAGCCACCAGACAGTCAGAACCATGCACTAGGTCTATCTATCAGTATAGGGAGGTCAGCCACCAGACAGACAGAACCGTGCACTAGGTCTATCTATCAGGATCGGCAGGTCAGCCACCAGACAGACAGAACCGTGCAATAGGTCTATCTATCAGGATAGGCAGGTCAGCCACCTGACAGACAGAACCGTGCACTAGGTCTATCTATGAGTATAGGCAGGTCAGCCACCATACAGTCTGAACTGTGCTCTAGGTCTATCTATCAGTATAGGCAGGTCAGCCACCAGAC
Organism: Salmo salar; assembly: GCF_965601325.2. Lineage (NCBI taxonomy): Eukaryota > Metazoa > Chordata > Actinopteri > Salmoniformes > Salmonidae > Salmo > Salmo salar. Next base: position 14,048,879 of record NC_138305.1, read on the forward strand.
AGTCTGAACCGTGCTCTAGGTCTATCTATCAGTATATGCAGGTCAGCCACCAGACAGTCTGAACCGTGCTCTAGTTATATCTATCAGTATAGGCAGGTCAGCCACCACACAGACAGAACCGTGCTCTAGGTCTATCTATCAGTATAGGCAGGTCAGCCACCAGACAGTCAGAACCGTGCACTAGGTCTATCTATCAGTATAGGCAGGTCAGCCACCAGACAGTCAGAACCGTGCACTAGGTCTATCTATCAGTATAGGCAGGTCAGCCACCAGACAGTCAGAACCGTGTACTAAGCCTATCTATCAGGATAGGCAGGTCAGCCACCAGAGAGACAGAACCGTGCACTAGGTCTATCTATCAGGATAGGCAGGTCAGCCACCAGACAGACAGAACCGTGCACTCGGTCTATCTATGAGTATAGGCAGGTCAGCCACCAGACAGTCTGAACTGTGCTCTAGGTCTATCTATCAGTATAGGCAGGTCAGCCACCAGAAAGACAGTCAGAACCGTGCACTAGTTCTATCTATCAGTATAGGCAGGTCAGCCACCAGTCAGAACCGTGCACTAGGTCAATCTATCAGGATAGGCAGGTCAGCCACCAGACAGAAATAACCGTGCACTAGGTCTATCTATCAGGATAGGCAGGTCAGCCACCAGGCAGTCAGAACCGTGCACTAGGTCTATCTATCAGTATAGGCAGGTCAGCCACCAGACAGACAGAACCGTGCCCTAGGTCTATCTATCAGTACAGGCAGGTCAGCCACCAGACAGTCTGAACCGTGCTCTAGGTATATCTATCAGTATAGGCAGGTCAGCCACCACACAGACAGAACCGTGCTCTAGGTCTATCTATCAGTATAGGCAGGTCAGCCACCAGACAGTCAGAACCGTGCACTAGGTCTATCTAACAGTATAGGCAGTTCAGCCACCAGACAGACAGTCAGAACCATGCACTAGGTCTATCTATCAGGATAGGCAGGTCAGCCACCAGTCAGAACCGTGCACTAGGTCTATCTATCAGGATAGGCAGGTCAGCCACCAGACAGAAATAACCGTGCACTAGGTCTATCTATCAGGATAGGCAGGTCAGCCACCAGGCAGTCAGAACCGTGCACTAGGTCTATCTATCAGTATGGGCAGGTCAGCCACCAGACAGACAGAACCGTGCCCTAGGTCTATCTATCAGTACAGGCAGGTCAGCCACCAGACAGTCTGAACCGTGCTCTAGGTATATCTATCAGTATAGGCAGGTCAGCCACCACACAGACAGAACCGTGCTCTAGGTCTATCTATCAGTATAGGCAGGTCAGCCACCAGACAGTCAGAACCGTGCACTAGGTCTATCTAAAAGTATAGGCAGGTCAGCCACCAGACAGACAGTCAGAACCATGCACTAGGTCTATCTATCAGGATAGGCAGGTCAGCCACCAGACAGTCAGAACCGTACACTATGTCTATCTATCAGGATAGGCAGGTCAGCCACCAGACAGACAGAACCGTGCTCTAGGTCTATCTATCAGTATAGGCAGGTCAGCCACCAGACAGACAGTCAGAACCGTGCTCTAGGTCTATCTATCAGTATAGGCAGGTCAGCCACCAGACAGACAGAACAATGCTCTAGGTCTATCTATCAGTATAGGCAGGTCAGCCACCAGACAGTCAGAACTGTGCTCTAGGTCTATCTATCAGGATAGGCAGGTCAGCCACCAGACAGAATTGTGCACTAGGTCTATCTATCAGTATAGGCAGGTCAGCCACCAGACAACCGTGCACTAAGTCTATCTATCAATATAGGCAAGTCAGCCACCAGACAGTCAGAACCGTGCACTAGGTCTATCTATCAGTATAGGCAGGTCAGCCACCAGACAGAACCGTGCTCTAGGTCTATCTATCAGTATAGGCATGTCAGCCACCAGACAGACAGAACCGTGCACTAGGTCTATCTATCAGTATAGGCAGGTCAGCCACCAGACAGAACCGTGCTCTAGGTCTATCTATCAGTATAGGCAGGTCAGCCACCAGACAGACAGAACCGTACACTAGGTCTATCTATCAGGATAGGCAGGTCAGCCACCAGACAGAAATAACCGTGCACTAGGTCTATCTATCAGTATTTGCAGGTCAGCCACCAGACAGACAGTCAGAACCGTGCACTAGGTCTATCTATCAGGATAGGCAGGTCAGCCACCAGACAGTCAGAACAGTGCACTAGGTCTATCTATCAGTATAGGCAGGTCAGCCACCAGACAGTCAGAACCGTGCTCTAGGTCTATCTAACAGTATAGGCAGGTCAGCCACCAGACAGACAGTCAGAACCATGCACTAGGTCTATCTATCAGGATAGGCAGGTCAGCCACCAGACAGTCAGAACCGTACACTAGGTCTATCTATCAGGATAGGCAGGTCAGCCACCAGACAGACAGAACCGTGCTCTAGGTCTATCTATCAGTATAGGCAGGTCAGCCACCAGACAGACAGAACCGTGCCCTAGGTCTGTCTATCAGTACAGGCAGGTCAGCCACCAGACAGTCTGAACCGTGCTCTAGGTATATCTATCAGTATAGGCAGGTCAGCCACCACACAGACAGAACCGTGCTCTAGGTCTATCTATCAGGATAGGCAGGTCAGCCACCAGACAGTCAGAACCGTACACTATGTCTATCTATCAGGATAGGCAGGTCAGCCACCAGACAGACAGAACCGTGCTCTAGGTCTATCTATCAGTATAGGCAGGTCAGCCACCAGACAGACAGTCAGAACCGTGCTCTAGGTCTATCTATCAGTATAGGCAGGTCAGCCACCAGACAGACAGAACCATGCTCTAGGTCTATCTATCAGTATAGGCAGGTCAGCCACCAGACAGACAGTCAGAACTGTGCTCTAGGTCTATCTATCAGGATAGGCAGGTCAGCCACCAGACAGAATTGTGCACTAGGTCAATCTATCAGTATAGGCAGGTCAGCCACCAGACAACCGTGCACTAAGTCTATCTATCAATATAGGCAAGTCAGCCACCAGACAGTCAGAACCGTGCACTAGGTCTATCTATCAGTATAGGCAGGTCAGCCACCAGACAGAACCGTGCTCTAGGTCTATCTATCAGTTTAGGCAGGTCAGCCACCAGACAGACAGAACCGTGCACTAGGTCTATCTATCAGTATAGGCAGGTCAGCCACCAGACAGAACTGTGCTCTAGGTCTATCTCTCAGTATAGGCAGGTCAGCCACCAGACAGACAGAACCGTACACTAGGTCTATCTATCAGGATAGGCAGGTCAGCCACCAGACAGAAATAACCTTGCACTAGGTCTATCTATCAGTATTTGCAGGTCAGCCACCAGACAGACAGTCAGAACCGTGCACTAGGTCTATCTATCAGGATAGGCAGGTCAGCCACCAGACAGTCAGAACAGTGCACTAGGTCTATCTATCAGTATAGGCAGGTCAGCCACCAGACAGTCTGAACCGTGCTCTAGGTCTATCTATCAGTATATGCAGGTCAGCCACCAGACAGTCTGAACCGTGCTCTAGTTATATCTATCAGTATAGGCAGGTCAGCCACCAGACAGACAGAACCGTGCTCTAGGTCTATCTATCAGTATAGGCAGGTCAGCCACCAGACAGTCTGAACCGTGCACTAGGTCTATCTATCAGTATAGGCAGGTCAGCCACCAGACAGTCAGAACCGTGCACTAGGTCTATCTATCAGTATAGGCAGGTCAGCCACCAGACAGTCAGAACCGTGCTCTAGGTCTATCTATCAGTATAGGCAGGTCAGCCACCAGACAGTCAGAACCGTGCACTAGGTCTATCTATCAGTATAGGCAGGTCAGCCACCAGACAGTCAGAACCGTGCACTAGGTCTATCTATCAGTATAGGCAGGTCAGCCACCAGACAGTCAGAACCGTGTACTAAGCCTATCTATCAGGATAGGCAGATCAGCCACCAGACAGACAGAACCGTGCACTAGGTCTATCTATCAGGATAGGCAGGTCAGCCACCAGACAGACAGAACCGTGCACTAGGTCTATCTATGAGTATAGGCAGGTCAGCCACCAGACAGTCTGAACTGTGCTCTAGGTCTATCTATCAGTATAGGCAGGTCAGCCACGAGACAGTCTGAACCGTGCTCTAGGTCTATCTATCAGTATAGGCAGGTCAGCCACCAGACAGTCAGAACCGTGCTCTAGGTCTATCTATCAGTATAGGCAGGTCAGCGACCAGACAGACAGTCAGAACCATGCACTAGGTCTATCTATCAGGATAGGCAGGTCAGCCACCAGACAGTCAGAACCGTACACTATGTCTATCTATCAGGATAGGCAGGTCAGCCACCAGACAGACAGAACCGTGCTCTAGGTCTATCTATCAGTATAGGCAGGTCAGCTACCAGACAGACAGAACCATGCTCTAGGTCTATCTATCAGTATAGGCAGGTCAGCCACCAGACAGAAAGTCAGAACTGTGCTCTAGGTCTATCTATCAGGATAGGCAGGTCAGCCACCAGACAGAATTGTGCACTAGGTCTATCTATCAGTATAGGCAGGTCAGCCACCAGACAACCGTGCACTAAGTCTATCTATCAGATATAGGCAGAGTCAGCCCACCAGACAGTCAGAACCGTGCACTAGGTCTATCTATCAGTATAGGCAGGTCAGCCACCAGACATAACCGTGCTCTAGGTCTATCTATCAGTATAGGCAGGTCAGCCACCAGACAGACAGAACCGTGCACTAGGTCTATCTATCAGTATAGGCAGGTCAGCCACCAGACAGAACCGTGCTCTAGGTCTATCTATCAGTATAGGCAGGTCAGCCATCAGACAGACAGAACCGTACACTAGGTCTATCTATCAGGATAGGCAGGTCAGCCACCAGACAGAAATAACCGTGCACTAGGTCTATCTATCAGTATTTGCAGGTCAGCCACCAGACAGACAGTCAGAACCGTGCACTAGGTCTATCTATCAGGATAGGCAGGTCAGCCACCAGACAGTCAGAACCGTGCTCTAGGTCTATCTAACAGTATAGGCAGGTCAGCCACCAGACAGACAGTCAGAACCATGCACTAGGTCTATCTATCAGGATAGGCAGGTCAGCCACCAGACAGTCAGAACCGTACACTAGGTCTATCTATCAGGATAGGCAGGTCAGCCACCAGACAGACAGAATCGTGCTCTAGGTCTATCTATCAGTATAGGCAGGTCAGCCACCAGACAGACAGTCAGAACTGTGCTCTAGGTCTATCTATCAGGATAGACAGGTCAGCCACCAGACAGAATTGTGCACTAGGTCTATCTATCAGTATAGGCAGGTCAGCACCAGACAACCGTGCACTAAGTCTATCTATCAATATAGGCAAGTCAGCCACCAGACAGTCAGAACCGTGCACTAGGTCTATCTATCAGTATAGTCAGGTCAGCCACCAGACAGAGCCGTGCTCTAGGTCTATCTATCAGTATAGGCAGGTCAGCCACCAGACAGACAGAACCGTGCACTAGGTCTATCTATCAGTATAGGCAGGTCAGCCACCAGACAGAACCGTGCTCTAGGTCTATCTATCAGTATAGGCAGGTCAGCCACCAGACAGACAGAACCGTACACTAGGTCTATCTATCAGGATAGGCAGGTCAGCCACCAGACAGTCAGAACCATGACCTAGGTCTATCTATCAGTATAGGCAGGTCAGCCACCAGACAGTCAGAACCGTGCACTAGGTCTATCTATGAGTATAGGCAGGTCAGCCACCAGACAGACAGAACCGTGCACTAGGTCTATCTATGAGGATAGTCAGGTCAGCCACCACACAGACAGAACCGTCCTCTAGGTCTATCTATCAGTATAGGCAGGTCAGCCACCAGACAGTCTGAACCGTGCTCTAGGTCTATCTATCAGTATAGGCAGGTCAGCCACCAGACAGTCAGAACCGTGCTCTAGGTCTATCTATCAGTATAGGCAGGTCAGCCACCAGACAGACAGTCAGAACCGTGCACTAGGTCTATCTATCAGAATAGGCAGGTCAGCCACCAGTCAGAACCGTGCACTAGGTCTATCTATCAGGATAGGCAGGTCAGCCACCAGACAGAAATAACCGTGCACTAGGTCTATCTATCAGGATAGGCAGGTCAGCCACCAGACAGTCAGAACCGTGCACTAGGTCTATCTATCAGTATAGGCAGGTCAGCCACCAGACAGACATAACCGTGCACTTGGTCTATCTATCAGTATAGGCAGGTCAGCCAACAGACAGAACCGTGCACTTGGTCTATCTATCAGTATAGGCAGGTCAGCCACCAGACAGACAGAACCGTGCCCTAGGTCTATCTATCAGTACAGGCAGGTCAGCCACCAGACAGTCTGAACCGTGCTCTAGGTTTATCTATCAGGATAGGCAGGTCAGCCACCAGACAGACAGAACCGTGCTCTAGGTCTATCTATCAGTATAGGCAGGTCAGCCACCAGACAGACAGTCAGAACCGTGCTCTAGGTCTATCTATCAGTATAGGCAGGTCAGCCACCAGACAGACAGAACCATGCTCTAGGTCTATCTATCAGTATAGGCAGGTCAGCCACCAGAAAGACAGTCAGAACTGTGCTCTAGGTCTATCTATCAGGATAGGCAGGTCAGCCACCAGACAGAATTGTGCACTAGGTCTATCTCTCAGTATAGGCAGGTAAGCCACCAGACAACCGTGCACTAATTCTATCTATCAATATAGGCAAGTCAGCCACCAGACAGTCAGAACCGTGCACTAGGTCTATCTATCAGTATAGGCAGGTCAGCCACCAGACAGAACCGTGCTCTAGGTCTATCTATCAGTATAGGCAGGTCAGCCACCAGACAGACAGAACCGTGCATTAGGTTTATCTATCAGTATATGCAGGTCAGCCACCAGACAGAACCGTGCTCTAGGTCTATCTATCAGTATAAGCAGGTCAGCCACCAGACAGACAGAACCGTACACTAGGTTTATCTATCAGTATATGCAGGTCAGCCACCAGACAGAAATAACCGTGCACTAGGTCTATCTATCAGTATTTGCAGGTCAGCCACCAGACAGACAGTCAGAACCGTGCACTAGGTCTATCTATCAGGATAGGCAGGTCAGCCACCAGACAGTCAGAACAGTGCACTAGGTCTATCTATCAGGATAGGCAGGTCAGCCACCAGACAGACAGAACCGTGCACTAGGTCTATCTATCAGAATAGGCAGGTCAGCCACCAGACAGACAGAACCGTGCTCTAGGTCTATCTATCAGTAAAGGCAGGTCAGCCACCAGACAGACAGTCAGAACCGTGCTCTAGGTCTATCTATCAGTATAGGCAGGTCAGCCACCAGACAGACAGAACCATGCTCTAGGTCTATCTATCAGTATAGGCAGGTCAGCCACCAGACATACAGAACCATGCTCTAGGTCTATCTATCAGTATAGGCAGGTCAGCCACCAGACAGTCAGAACAGTGCACTAGGTCTATCTATCAGTATAGGCAGGTCAGCCACCAGACAGACAGAACCGTGCACCAGGTCTATCTATCAGGATAGGCAGGTCAGCCACCAGTCAGAACCGTGCACTAGGTCGATCAATCAGTATAGGCAGGTCAGCCACCAGACAGTCAGAACTGTGCACTAGGTCTATCTATCAGGATAGGCAGGTCAGCCACCAGACAGACAGAACCGTACACTAGATCTACCTATCAGTATAGGCAGGTCAGCCACCAGACAGTCAGAACCGTGCACTAGGTCTATCTATCAGTATAGGCAGGTCAGCCACCAGACAGTCAGAACCGTGTACTAGGCCTATCTATCAGGATAGGCAGGTCAGCCACCAGACAGACAGAACTGTGCACTAGGTCTATCTATCAGGATAGGCAGGTCAGCCACCAGACAGACAGAACCGTGCACTAGGTCTATCTATCAGTATAGGCAGGTCAGCCACCAGACAGTCAGAACCGTGTACTAGGCCTATCTATCAGGATAGGCAGGTCAGCCACCAGACAGTCTGAACCGTGCTCTAGGTCTATCTATCAGTATAGGCAGGTCAGCCACCAGACAGTCAGAACCGTGCACTAGGTCTATCTATCAGTATAGGCAGGTCAGCCAAAAGACAGACAGTCAGAACCATGCACTAGGTCTATCTATCAGGATAGGCAGGTCAGCCACCAGACAGTCAGAACCGTACACTAGGTCTATCTATCAGGATAGGCAGGTCAGCCACCAGACAGACAGAACCGTGCTCTAGGTCTATCTATCAGTATAGGCAGGTCAGCCACCAGACAGACAGTCAGAACCGTGCTCTAGGTCTATCTATCAGTATAGGCAGGTCAGCCACCAGACAGACAGAACCGTGCACTAGGTCTATCTATCAGTATAGGCAGGTCAGCCACCAGACAGTCTGAACCGTGCTCTAGGTATATCTATCAGTATAGGCAGGTCAGCCACCACACAGACAGAACCGTGCTCTAGGTCTATCTATCAGTATAGGCAGGTCAGCCACCAGACAGACAGTCAGAACGATGCACTAGGTCTATCTATCAGGATAGGCAGGTCAGCCACCAGACAGACAGAACCGTGCTCTAGGTCTATCTATCAGTATAGGCAGGTCAGCCACCAGACAGACAGTCAGAACCGTGCTCTAGGTCTATCTATCAGTATAGGCATGTCAGCCACCAGACAGACAGAACCATGCTCTAGGTCTATTTATCAGTATAGGCAGGTCAGCCACCAGACAGTCTGAACCGTGCTCTAGGTCTATCTATCAGTATAGGCAGGTCAGCCACCAGACAGTCTGAACCGTGCTCTAGGTCTATCTATCAGTATAGGCAGGTCAGCCACCAGACAGACAGTCAGAACCGTGGACTAGGTCTATCTATCAGTATAGGCAGGTCAGCCACCAGTCAGAACCGTGCACTAGGTCTATCTATCAGGATAGGCAGGTCAGCCACCAGACAGAAATAACCGTGCACTAGGTCTATCTATCAGTATAGGCAGGTCAGCCACCAGACAGACAGAACCGTGCACTAGGTCTATCTATCAGTATAGGCAGGTCAGCCACCAGACAGTCAGAACCGTGCACTAGGTCTATCTATCAGTATAGGCAGGTCAGCCAAAAGACAGACAGTCAGAACCATGCACTAGGTCTATCTATCAGGATAGGCAGGTCAGCCACCAGACAGTCAGAACCGTACACTAGGTCTATCTATCAGGATAGGCAGGTCAGCCACGAGACAGACAGAACCGTGCTCTAGGTCTATCTATCAGTATAGGCAGGTCAGCCACCAGACAGACAGTCAGAACCGTGCTCTAGGTCTATCTATCAGTATAGGCAGGTCAGCCACCAGACAGACAGAACCATGCTCTAGGTCTATCTATCAGTATAGGCAGGTCAGCCACCAGACAGAAATAACCGTGCACTAGGTCTATCTATCAGGATAGGCAGGTCAGCCACCAGACAGACAGAACCGTGCACTAGGTCTATCTATCAGTATAGGCAGGTCAGCCACCAGACAGACAGTCAGAACCGTGCTCTAGGTCTATCTATCAGTATAGGCATGTCAGCCACCAGACAGACAGAACCATGCTCTAGGTCTATTTATCAGTATAGGCAGGTCAGCCACCAGACAGTCTGAACCGTGCTCTAGGTCTATCTATCAGTATAGGCAGGTCAGCCACCAGACAGTCTGAACCGTGCTCTAGGTCTATCTATCAGTATAGGCAGGTCAGCCACCAGACAGACAGTCAGAACCGTGGACTAGGTCTATCTATCAGTATAGGCAGGTCAGCCACCAGTCAGAACCGTGCACTAGGTCTATCTATCAGGATAGGCAGGTCAGCCACCAGACAGAAATAACCGTGCACTAGGTCTATCTATCAGTATAGGCAGGTCAGCCACCAGACAGACAGAACCGTGCACTAGGTCTATCTATCAGTATAGGCAGGTCAGCCACCAGACAGACAGTCAGAACCGTGCACTAGGTCTATCTATCAGAATAGGCAGGTCAGCCACCAGTCAGAACCGTGCACTAGGTCTATCTATCAGGATAGGCAGGTCAGCCACCAGACAGAAATAACCGTGCACTAGGTCTATCTATCAGGATAGGCAGGTCAGCCACCAGACAGTCAGAACCGTGCACTAGGTCTATCTATCAGTATAGGCAGGTCAGCCACCAGACAGACATAACCGTGCACTTGGTCTATCTATCAGTATAGGCAGGTCAGCCAACAGACAGAACCGTGCACTTGGTCTATCTATCAGTATAGGCAGGTCAGCCACCAGACAGACAGAACCGTGCCCTAGGTCTATCTATCAGTACAGGCAGGTCAGCCACCAGACAGTCTGAACCGTGCTCTAGGTTTATCTATCAGGATAGGCAGGTCAGCCACCAGACAGACAGAACCGTGCTCTAGGTCTATCTATCAGTATAGGCAGGTCAGCCACCAGACAGACAGTCAGAACCGTGCTCTAGGTCTATCTATCAGTATAGGCAGGTCAGCCACCAGACAGACAGAACCATGCTCTAGGTCTATCTATCAGTATAGGCAGGTCAGCCACCAGACAGAATTGTGCACTAGGTCTATCTCTCAGTATAGGCAGGTAAGCCACCAGACAACCGTGCACTAATTCTATCTATCAATATAGGCAAGTCAGCCACCAGACAGTCAGAACCGTGCACTAGGTCTATCTATCAGTATAGGCAGGTCAGCCACCAGACAGAACCGTGCTCTAGGTCTATCTATCAGTATAGGCAGGTCAGCCACCAGACAGACAGAACCGTGCATTAGGTTTATCTATCAGGATAGGCAGGTCAGCCACCAGACAGAACTGTGCACTAGGTCTATCTCTCAGTATAGGCAGGTAAGCCACCAGACAGTCAGAACCGTACACTAGGTCTATCTATCAGGATATGCAGGTCAGCCACCAGACAGAAATAACCGTGCACTAGGTCTATCTATCAGTATTTGCAGGTCAGCCACCAGACAGACAGTCAGAACCGTGCACTAGGTCTATCTATCAGGATAGGCAGGTCAGCCACCAGACAGTCAGAACAGTGCACTAGGTCTATCTATCAGGATAGGCAGGTCAGCCACCAGACAGACAGAACCGTGCACTAGGTCTATCTATCAGAATAGGCAGGTCAGCCACCAGACAGACAGAATCGTGCTCTAGGTCTATCTATCAGTATAGGTAGGTCAGCCACCAGACAGACAGTCAGAACCGTGCTCTAGGTCTATCTATCAGTATAGGCAGGTCAGCCACCAGACAGACAGAACCATGCTCTAGGTCTATCTATCAGTATAGGCAGGTCAGCCACCAGACATACAGAACCATGCTCTAGGTCTATCTATCAGTATAGGCAGGTCAGCCACCAGACAGTCAGAACAGTGCACTAGGTCTATCTATCAGTATTGGCAGGTCAGCCACCAGATAGACAGAACCGTGCACTAGGTCTATGTATCAGGATAGGCAGGTCAGCCACCAGACAGTCAGAACCGTACACTAGGTCTATCTATCAGGATAGGCAGGTCAGCCACCAGACAGACAGAACCGTGCTCTAGGTCTATCTATCAGTATATGCAGGTCAGCCACCAGACAGACAGTCAGAACCGTGCTCTAGGTCTATCTATCAGTATAGGCAGGTCAGCCACCAGACAGACAGAACCAATCTCTAGGTCTATCTATCAGTATCGGCAGGTCAGCCACCAGACAGACAGAACCATGCTCTAGGTCTATCTATCAGTATAGGCAGGTCAGCCACCAGACAGTCAGAACAGTGCACTAGGTCTATCTATCAGTATAGGCAGGTCAGCCACCAGACAGACAGAACCGTGCACCAGGTCTATCTATCAGGATAGGCAGGTCAGCCACCAGTCAGAACCGTGCACTAGGTCGATCAATCAGTATAGGCAGGTCAGCCACCAGACAGTCAGAACTGTGCACTAGGTCTATCTATCAGGATAGGCAGGTCAGCCACCAGACAGACAGAACCGTACACTAGATCTACCTATCAGTATAGGCAGGTCAGCCACCAGACAGTCAGAACCGTGCACTAGGTCTATCTATCAGTATAGGCAGGTCAGCCACCAGACAGTCAGAACCGTGTACTAGGCCTATCTATCAGGATAGGCAGGTCAGCCACCAGACAGACAGAACTGTGCACTAGGTCTATCTATCAGGATAGGCAGGTCAGCCACCAGACAGACAGAACCGTGCACTAGGTCTATCTATCAGTATAGGCAGGTCAGCCACCAGACAGTCAGAACCGTGTACTAGGCCTATCTATCAGGATAGGCAGGTCAGCCACCAGACAGTCTGAACCGTGCTCTAGGTCTATCTATCAGTATAGGCAGGTCAGCCACCAGACAGTCAGAACCGTGCACTAGGTCTATCTATCAGTATAGGCAGGTCAGCCAAAAGACAGACAGTCAGAACCATGCACTAGGTCTATCTATCAGGATAGGCAGGTCAGCCACCAGACAGTCAGAACCGTACACTAGGCTCTCGGATGGCGGTCGCCCCGCGCGACCGGCTCAGGCCCGATAGGCAGGTCAGCCACCAGACAGACGCAGAACCGTGCTCTAGGTCTATCTATCAGTATAGGCAGGTCAGCCACCAGACAGACAGAACCGTGCACTAGGTCTATCTATCAGTATAGGCAGGTCAGCCACCAGACAGTCTGAACCGTGCTCTAGGTATATCTATCAGTATAGGCAGGTCAGCCACCACACAGACAGAACCGTGCTCTAGGTCTATCTATCAGTATAGGCAGGTCAGCCACCAGACAGACAGTCAGAACGATGCACTAGGTCTATCTATCAGGATAGGCAGGTCAGCCACCAGACAGACAGAACCGTGCTCTAGGTCTATCTATCAGTATAGGCAGGTCAGCCACCAGACAGACAGTCAGAACCGTGCTCTAGGTCTATCTATCAGTATAGGCATGTCAGCCACCAGACAGACAGAACCATGCTCTAGGTCTATTTATCAGTATAGGCAGGTCAGCCACCAGACAGTCTGAACCGTGCTCTAGGTCTATCTATCAGTATAGGCAGGTCAGCCACCAGACAGTCTGAACCGTGCTCTAGGTCTATCTATCAGTATAGGCAGGTCAGCCACCAGACAGACAGTCAGAACCGTGGACTAGGTCTATCTATCAGTATAGGCAGGTCAGCCACCAGTCAGAACCGTGCACTAGGTCTATCTATCAGGATAGGCAGGTCAGCCACCAGACAGAAATAACCGTGCACTAGGTCTATCTATCAGTATAGGCAGGTCAGCCACCAGACAGACAGAACCGTGCACTAGGTCTATCTATCAGTATAGGCAGGTCAGCCACCAGACAGTCAGAACCGTGCACTAGGTCTATCTATCAGTATAGGCAGGTCAGCCAAAAGACAGACAGTCAGAACCATGCACTAGGTCTATCTATCAGGATAGGCAGGTCAGCCACCAGACAGTCAGAACCGTACACTAGGTCTATCTATCAGGATAGGCAGGTCAGCCACGAGACAGACAGAACCGTGCTCTAGGTCTATCTATCAGTATAGGCAGGTCAGCCACCAGACAGACAGTCAGAACCGTGCTCTAGGTCTATCTATCAGTATAGGCAGGTCAGCCACCAGACAGACAGAACCATGCTCTAGGTCTATCTATCAGTATAGGCAGGTCAGCCACCAGACAGAAATAACCGTGCACTAGGTCTATCTATCAGGATAGGCAGGTCAGCCACCAGACAGACAGAACCGTGCACTAGGTCTATCTATCAGTATAGGCAGGTCAGCCACCAGACAGACAGTCAGAACCGTGCTCTAGGTCTATCTATCAGTATAGGCATGTCAGCCACCAGACAGACAGAACCATGCTCTAGGTCTATTTATCAGTATAGGCAGGTCAGCCACCAGACAGTCTGAACCGTGCTCTAGGTCTATCTATCAGTATAGGCAGGTCAGCCACCAGACAGTCTGAACCGTGCTCTAGGTCTATCTATCAGTATAGGCAGGTCAGCCACCAGACAGACAGTCAGAACCGTGGACTAGGTCTATCTATCAGTATAGGCAGGTCAGCCACCAGTCAGAACCGTGCACTAGGTCTATCTATCAGGATAGGCAGGTCAGCCACCAGACAGAAATAACCGTGCACTAGGTCTATCTATCAGTATAGGCAGGTCAGCCACCAGACAGACAGAACCGTGCACTAGGTCTATCTATCAGTATAGGCAGGTCAGCCACCAGACAGTCAGAACCGTGCACTAGGTCTATCTATCAGTATAGGCAGGTCAGCCAAAAGACAGACAGTCAGAACCATGCACTAGGTCTATCTATCAGGATAGGCAGGTCAGCCACCAGACAGTCAGAACCGTACACTAGGTCTATCTATCAGGATAGGCAGGTCAGCCACCAGACAGACAGAACCGTGCTCTAGGTCTATCTATCAGTATAGGCAGGTCAGCCACCAGACAGACAGTCAGAACCGTGCTCTAGGTCTATCTATCAGTATAGGCAGGTCAGCCACCAGACAGACAGAACAATGCTCTAGGTCTATCTATCAGTATAGGCAGGTCAGCCACCAGACAGAAATAACCGTGCACTAGGTCTATCTATCAGGATAGGCAGGTCAGCCACCAGACAGACAGAACCCTGCACTAGGTCTATCTATCAGTATAGGCAGGTCAGCAACCAGACAGAACCGTGCACTAGGTCTATCTATCAGTATAGGCAGGTCAGCCACCAGACAGATCCGTGCTCAAGTTCTATCTATCAGTATAGGCAGGTCAGCCACAAGACAGACAGAACCGTGCTCTAGGTCAATCTATCAGTATAGGCAGGTCAGCCACCAGACAGAACCGTGCACTAGGTCTATCTATCTGTATAGGCAGGTCAGCCACAAGACAGACCAGTGCTCTAGGTCTATCTATAAGTATAGGCAGGTCAGCCACCAGACAGACAGAACCGTGCTCTAGGTCTATCTATCAGTATAGGCAGGTCAGCCACCAGACAGACAGTCAGAACCGTGCTCTAGGTCTATCTATCAGTATAGGCAGGTCAGCCACCAGACAGACAGAGCCATGCTCCAGGTCTATATATCAGTATTGGCACGTCAGCCACCAGACAGACAGTCAGAACCGTGCACTAGGTCTATCTATCAGTATAGGCAGGTCAGCCACCAGTCAGAACCGTGCACTAGGTCTATCTATCAGTATAGGCAGGTCAGCCACCAGACAGAAATATCCGTGCACTAGGTATATCTATCAGTATAGGCAGGTCAGCCACCAGACAGTCAGAACCGTGCTCTAGGTCTATCTATCAGCATAGGCAGGTCAGCCACCAGACAGACAGTCAGAACCGTGCACTAGATCTATCTATCAGTATAGGCAGGTCAGCCACCAGTCAGATCTGTGCACTAGGTCTATCTATCAGTATAGGCAGGTCAGCCACCAGACAGAAATAACCGTGCACTAGGTCTATCTATCAGGATAGGCAGGTTAGCCACCAGACAGTCAGAACCGTGCACTTGGTCTATCTATCAGTATAGGCAGGTCAGCCACCAGACAGACAGAACCGTGCACTAGGTCTATCTATCAGTATAGGCAGGTCAGCCACCAGACAGAACCGTGCACTAGGTCTATCTATCAGTATAGTCAGGTCAGCCACCAGACAGATCCGTGCTCTAGGTCTATCTATCAGTATAGGCAGGTCAGCCACCAGACAGACAGAACCGTGCTCTAGGTCTATCTATCAGTATAGGCAGGTCAGCCACCAGACAGACAGAACCGTGCTCTAGGTCTATCTATCAGTATATGCAGGTCAGCCACCAGACAGACAGAACCATGCTCTAGGTCTATCTATCAGTATAGGCAGGTCAGCCACCAGACAGACAGTCAGAACCGTGCTCTAGGTCTATCTATCAGGATAGGCAGGTCAGCCACCAGTCAGAACCGTGCACTAGGTCTATCTATCAGTATAGGCAAATCAGCCACCAGTCAGATCCGTGCACTAGGTCTATCTATCAGTATAGGCAGGTCAGCCACCAGTCAGAACTGTGCACTAGGTCTATCTATCAGTATAGTCTGGTCAGCCACCAGACAGAAATAACCGTGCACTAGGTCTATCTATCAGGATAGGCAGGTCAGCCACCAGACAGTCAGAACCGTGCACTTGGTCTATCTATCAGTATAGGCAGGTCAGCCACCAGACAGACAGAACCGTGCACTAGGTCTATCTATCAGTATAGGCAGGTCAGCCACCAGACAGATCCGTGCTCTAGGTCTATCTATCAGGATAGGCAGGTCAGCCACCAGACAGACAGAACCATGCTCTAGGTCTATCTATCAGTATAGGCAGGTCAGCCACCAGACAGACAGTCAGAACCGTGCTCTAGGTCTATCTATCAGTATAGGCAGGTTAGCATCCAGACAGACAGAACTGTGCACTAGGTCTATCTATCAGTATAGGCAGGTCAGCCACCAGACAGTCTGAACCGTGCTCTAGGTCTATCTATCAGTATAGGCAGGTCAGCCAACACACAGAACCGTGCACTAGGTCTCTCCATCAGTATAGGCAGGTCAGCCACCAGACAGACCAGTGCTCTAGGTCTATCTATCAGTATAGGCAGGTCAGCCACCAGACAGTCAGAACCGTGCACTAGGTCTATCTATCAGTATAGGCAGGTCAGCCACCAGACAGACAGAGCCGTACACTAGGTCTATCTATCAGTATAGGCAGGTCAGCCACCAGACAGACAGTCAGAACCGTGCTCTAGGTCTATCTATCAGTATAGGCATGTCAGCCACCAGACAGACAGAACCATGCTCTAGGTCTATTTATCAGTATAGGCAGGTCAGCCACCAGACAGTCTGAACCGTGCTCTAGGTCTATCTATCAGTATAGGCAGGTCAGCCACCAGACAGTCTGAACCGTGCTCTAGGTCTATCTATCAGTATAGGCAGGTCAGCCACCAGACAGACAGTCAGAACCGTGGACTAGGTCTATCTATCAGTATAGGCAGGTCAGCCACCAGTCAGAACCGTGCACTAGGTCTATCTATCAGGATAGGCAGGTCAGCCACCAGACAGAAATAACCGTGCACTAGGTCTATCTATCAGTATAGGCAGGTCAGCCACCAGACAGACAGAACCGTGCACTAGGTCTATCTATCAGTATAGGCAGGTCAGCCACCAGACAGTCAGAACCGTGCACTAGGTCTATCTATCAGTATAGGCAGGTCAGCCAAAAGACAGACAGTCAGAACCATGCACTAGGTCTATCTATCAGGATAGGCAGGTCAGCCACCAGACAGTCAGAACCGTACACTAGGTCTATCTATCAGGATAGGCAGGTCAGCCACGAGACAGACAGAACCGTGCTCTAGGTCTATCTATCAGTATAGGCAGGTCAGCCACCAGACAGACAGTCAGAACCGTGCTCTAGGTCTATCTATCAGTATAGGCAGGTCAGCCACCAGACAGACAGAACCATGCTCTAGGTCTATCTATCAGTATAGGCAGGTCAGCCACCAGACAGAAATAACCGTGCACTAGGTCTATCTATCAGGATAGGCAGGTCAGCCACCAGACAGACAGAACCGTGCACTAGGTCTATCTATCAGTATAGGCAGGTCAGCCACCAGACAGACAGTCAGAACCGTGCTCTAGGTCTATCTATCAGTATAGGCATGTCAGCCACCAGACAGACAGAACCATGCTCTAGGTCTATTTATCAGTATAGGCAGGTCAGCCACCAGACAGTCTGAACCGTGCTCTAGGTCTATCTATCAGTATAGGCAGGTCAGCCACCAGACAGTCTGAACCGTGCTCTAGGTCTATCTATCAGTATAGGCAGGTCAGCCACCAGACAGACAGTCAGAACCGTGGACTAGGTCTATCTATCAGTATAGGCAGGTCAGCCACCAGTCAGAACCGTGCACTAGGTCTATCTATCAGGATAGGCAGGTCAGCCACCAGACAGAAATAACCGTGCACTAGGTCTATCTATCAGTATAGGCAGGTCAGCCACCAGACAGACAGAACCGTGCACTAGGTCTATCTATCAGTATAGGCAGGTCAGCCACCAGACAGTCAGAACCGTGCACTAGGTCTATCTATCAGTATAGGCAGGTCAGCCAAAAGACAGACAGTCAGAACCATGCACTAGGTCTATCTATCAGGATAGGCAGGTCAGCCACCAGACAGTCAGAACCGTACACTAGGTCTATCTATCAGGATAGGCAGGTCAGCCACCAGACAGACAGAACCGTGCTCTAGGTCTATCTATCAGTATAGGCAGGTCAGCCACCAGACAGACAGTCAGAACCGTGCTCTAGGTCTATCTATCAGTATAGGCAGGTCAGCCACCAGACAGACAGAACAATGCTCTAGGTCTATCTATCAGTATAGGCAGGTCAGCCACCAGACAGAAATAACCGTGCACTAGGTCTATCTATCAGGATAGGCAGGTCAGCCACCAGACAGACAGAACCGTGCACTAGGTCTATCTATCAGTATAGGCAGGTCAGCAACCAGACAGAACCGTGCACTAGGTCTATCTATCAGTATAGGCAGGTCAGCCACCAGACAGATCCGTGCTCAAGTTCTATCTATCAGTATAGGCAGGTCAGCCACAAGACAGACAGAACCGTGCTCTAGGTCAATCTATCAGTATAGGCAGGTCAGCCACCAGACAGAACCGTGCACTAGGTCTATCTATCTGTATAGGCAGGTCAGCCACAAGACAGACCAGTGCTCTAGGTCTATCTATAAGTATAGGCAGGTCAGCCACCAGACAGACAGAACCGTGCTCTAGGTCTATCTATCAGTATAGGCAGGTCAGCCACCAGACAGACAGTCAGAACCGTGCTCTAGGTCTATCTATCAGTATAGGCAGGTCAGCCACCAGACAGACAGAGCCATGCTCCAGGTCTATATATCAGTATTGGCACGTCAGCCACCAGACAGACAGTCAGAACCGTGCACTAGGTCTATCTATCAGTATAGGCAGGTCAGCCACCAGTCAGAACCGTGCACTAGGTCTATCTATCAGTATAGGCAGGTCAGCCACCAGACAGAAATATCCGTGCACTAGGTCTATCTATCAGTATAGGCAGGTCAGCCACCAGACAGTCAGAACCGTGCTCTAGGTCTATCTATCAGCATAGGCAGGTCAGCCACCAGACAGACAGTCAGAACCGTGCACTAGATCTATCTATCAGTATAGGCAGGTCAGCCACCAGTCAGATCTGTGCACTAGGTCTATCTATCAGTATAGGCAGGTCAGCCACCAGACAGAAATAACCGTGCACTAGGTCTATCTATCAGGATAGGCAGGTTAGCCACCAGACAGTCAGAACCGTGCACTTGGTCTATCTATCAGTATAGGCAGGTCAGCCACCAGACAGACAGAACCGTGCACTAGGTCTATCTATCAGTATAGGCAGGTCAGCCACCAGACAGAACCGTGCACTAGGTCTATCTATCAGTATAGTCAGGTCAGCCACCAGACAGATCCGTGCTCTAGGTCTATCTATCAGTATAGGCAGGTCAGCCACCAGACAGACAGAACCGTGCTCTAGGTCTATCTATCAGTATAGGCAGGTCAGCCACCAGACAGACAGAACCGTGCTCTAGGTCTATCTATCAGTATATGCAGGTCAGCCACCAGACAGACAGAACCATGCTCTAGGTCTATCTATCAGTATAGGCAGGTCAGCCACCAGACAGACAGTCAGAACCGTGCTCTAGGTCTATCTATCAGGATAGGCAGGTCAGCCACCAGTCAGAACCGTGCACTAGGTCTATCTATCAGTATAGGCAAATCAGCCACCAGTCAGATCCGTGCACTAGGTCTATCTATCAGTATAGGCAGGTCAGCCACCAGTCAGAACTGTGCACTAGGTCTATCTATCAGTATAGTCTGGTCAGCCACCAGACAGAAATAACCGTGCACTAGGTCTATCTATCAGGATAGGCAGGTCAGCCACCAGACAGTCAGAACCGTGCACTTGGTCTATCTATCAGTATAGGCAGGTCAGCCACCAGACAGACAGAACCGTGCACTAGGTCTATCTATCAGTATAGGCAGGTCAGCCACCAGACAGATCCGTGCTCTAGGTCTATCTATCAGGATAGGCAGGTCAGCCACCAGACAGACAGAACCATGCTCTAGGTCTATCTATCAGTATAGGCAGGTCAGCCACCAGACAGACAGTCAGAACCGTGCTCTAGGTCTATCTATCAGTATAGGCAGGTTAGCCACCAGACAGACAGAACTGTGCACTAGGTCTATCTATCAGTATAGGCAGGTCAGCCACCAGACAGTCTGAACCGTGCTCTAGGTCTATCTATCAGTATAGGCAGGTCAGCCAACACACAGAACCGTGCACTAGGTCTCTCCATCAGTATAGGCAGGTCAGCCACCAGACAGACCAGTGCTCTAGGTCTATCTATCAGTATAGGCAGGTCAGCCACCAGACAGTCAGAACCGTGCACTAGGTCTATCTATCAGTATAGGCAGGTCAGCCACCAGACAGACAGAGCCGTACACTAGGTCTATCTATCAGTATAGGCAGGTCAGCCACCAGACAGAGAGTCAGAACCGTGCACTAGATCTATCTATAACTATAGGCAGGTCAGCCACCAGTCAGAACCGTGCACTAGGTCTATCTATCAGTATAGGCAGGTCAGCCACCAGACAGATATAACCGTGCACTAGGTCTATCTATCAGGATAAGCAGGTCAGCCACCAGACAGTCAGAACCGTGCACTAGGTCTATCTATCAGTATAGGCAGGTCAGCCACCAGACAGAACCGTGCACTAGGTCTATCTATCAGTATAGGCAGGTCAGCCACCAGACAGATATAACCGTGCACTAGGTCTATCTATCAGGATAAGCAGATCAGCCACCAGACAGTCAGAACCGTGCACTAGGTCTATCTATCAGTATAGGCAGGTCAGCCACCAGACAGTCAGAACCGTGCACTAGGTCTATCTATCTGTATAGGCAGGTCAGCCACCAGACAGACCAGTGCTCTAGGTCTATCTATCAGTATAGGCAGGTCAGCCACCAGACAGACAGAACCGTGCTCTAGGTCTATCTATCAGTATAGGCAGGTCAGCCACCAGACAGACAGTCAGAACCGTGCTCTAGGTCTATCTATCAGTATAGGCAGGTCAGCCACCAGACAGTCAGAACCGTACACTAGGTCTATCTATCAGGATAGGCAGGTCAGCCACCAGACAGACAGAACCGTGCTCTAGGTCTATCTATCAGTATAGGCAGGTCAGCCACCAGACAGACAGTCAGAACCGTGCTCTAGGTCTATCTATCAGTATAGGCAGGTCAGCCACCAGACAGTCAGAACCGTACACTAGGTCTATCTATCAGGATAGGCAGGTCAGCCACCAGACAGACAGAACCGTGCTCTAGGTCTATCTATCAGTATAGGCAGGTCAGCCACCAGACAGACAGTCAGAACCGTGCTCTAGGTCTATCTATCAGTATAGGCAGGTCAGCCACCAGACAGACAGAACAATGCTCTAGGTATATCTATCAGTATAGGCAGGTCAGCCACCAGACAGAAATAACCGTGCACTAGGTCTATCTATCAGGATAGGCAGGTCAGCAACCAGACAGAACCGTGCACTAGGTCTATCTATCAGTATAGGCAGGTCAGCCACCAGACAGATCCGTGCTCAAGTTCTATCTATCAGTATAGGCAGGTCAGCCACAAGACAGACAGAACCGTGCTCTAGGTCAATCTATCAGTATAGGCAGGTCAGCCACCAGACAGAACCGTGCACTAGGTCTATCTATCTGTATAGGCAGGTCAGCCACAAGACAGACCAGTGCTCTAGGTCTATCTATAAGTATAGGCAGGTCAGCCACCAGACAGACAGAACCGTGCTCTAGGTCTATCTATCAGTATAGGCAGGTCAGCCACCAGACAGACAGTCAGAACCGTGCTCTAGGTCTATCTATCAGTATAGGCAGGTCAGCCACCAGACAGACAGAGCCATGCTCCAGGTCTATATATCAGTATTGGCACGTCAGCCACCAGACAGACAGTCAGAACCGTGCACTAGGTCTATCTATCAGTATAGGCAGGTCAGCCACCAGTCAGAACCGTGCACTAGGTCTATCTATCAGTATAGGCAGGTCAGCCACCAGACAGAAATATCCGTGCACTAGGTCTATCTATCAGTATAGGCAGGTCAGCCACCAGACAGTCAGAACCGTGCTCTAGGTCTATCTATCAGCATAGGCAGGTCAGCCACCAGACAGACAGTCAGAACCGTGCACTAGATCTATCTATCAGTATAGGCAGGTCAGCCACCAGTCAGATCTGTGCACTAGGTCTATCTATCAGTATAGGCAGGTCAGCCACCAGACAGAAATAACCGTGCACTAGGTCTATCTATCAGGATAGGCAGGTTAGCCACCAGACAGTCAGAACCGTGCACTTGGTCTATCTATCAGTATAGGCAGGTCAGCCACCAGACAGACAGAACCGTGCACTAGGTCTATCTATCAGTATAGGCAGGTCAGCCACCAGACAGAACCGTGCACTAGGTCTATCTATCAGTATAGTCAGGTCAGCCACCAGACAGATCCGTGCTCTAGGTCTATCTATCAGTATAGGCAGGTCAGCCACCAGACAGACAGAACCGTGCTCTAGGTCTATCTATCAGTATAGGCAGGTCAGCCACCAGACAGACAGAACCGTGCTCTAGGTCTATCTATCAGTATATGCAGGTCAGCCACCAGACAGACAGAACCATGCTCTAGGTCTATCTATCAGTATAGGCAGGTCAGCCACCAGACAGACAGTCAGAACCGTGCTCTAGGTCTATCTATCAGGATAGGCAGGTCAGCCACCAGTCAGAACCGTGCACTAGGTCTATCTATCAGTATAGGCAAATCAGCCACCAGTCAGATCCGTGCACTAGGTCTATCTATCAGTATAGGCAGGTCAGCCACCAGTCAGAACTGTGCACTAGGTCTATCTATCAGTATAGTCTGGTCAGCCACCAGACAGAAATAACCGTGCACTAGGTCTATCTATCAGGATAGGCAGGTCAGCCACCAGACAGTCAGAACCGTGCACTTGGTCTATCTATCAGTATAGGCAGGTCAGCCACCAGACAGACAGAACCGTGCACTAGGTCTATCTATCAGTATAGGCAGGTCAGCCACCAGACAGATCCGTGCTCTAGGTCTATCTATCAGGATAGGCAGGTCAGCCACCAGACAGACAGAACCATGCTCTAGGTCTATCTATCAGTATAGGCAGGTCAGCCACCAGACAGACAGTCAGAACCGTGCTCTAGGTCTATCTATCAGTATAGGCAGGTTAGCCACCAGACAGACAGAACTGTGCACTAGGTCTATCTATCAGTATAGGCAGGTCAGCCACCAGACAGTCTGAACCGTGCTCTAGGTCTATCTATCAGTATAGGCAGGTCAGCCAACACACAGAACCGTGCACTAGGTCTCTCCATCAGTATAGGCAGGTCAGCCACCAGACAGACCAGTGCTCTAGGTCTATCTATCAGTATAGGCAGGTCAGCCACCAGACAGTCAGAACCGTGCACTAGGTCTATCTATCAGTATAGGCAGGTCAGCCACCAGACAGACAGAGCCGTACACTAGGTCTATCTATCAGTATAGGCAGGTCAGCCACCAGACAGAGAGTCAGAACCGTGCACTAGATCTATCTATAACTATAGGCAGGTCAGCCACCAGTCAGAACCGTGCACTAGGTCTATCTATCAGTATAGGCAGGTCAGCCACCAGACAGATATAACCGTGCACTAGGTCTATCTATCAGGATAAGCAGGTCAGCCACCAGACAGTCAGAACCGTGCACTAGGTCTATCTATCAGTATAGGCAGGTCAGCCACCAGACAGAACCGTGCACTAGGTCTATCTATCAGTATAGGCAGGTCAGCCACCAGACAGATATAACCGTGCACTAGGTCTATCTATCAGGATAAGCAGATCAGCCACCAGACAGTCAGAACCGTGCACTAGGTCTATCTATCAGTATAGGCAGGTCAGCCACCAGACAGTCAGAACCGTGCACTAGGTCTATCTATCTGTATAGGCAGGTCAGCCACCAGACAGACCAGTGCTCTAGGTCTATCTATCAGTATAGGCAGGTCAGCCACCAGACAGACAGAACCGTGCTCTAGGTCTATCTATCAGCATAGGCAGGTCAGCCACCAAACAGAACCGTGCACTAGGTCTATCTATCTGTATAGGCAGGTCAGCCACCAGACAGACCAGTGCTCTAGGTCTATCTATCAGTATAGGCAGGTCAGCCACCAGACAGACAGAACCGTGCTCTAGGTCTATCTATCGGCATAGGCAGGTCAGCCACCAAACAGAACCGTGCACTAGGTCTATCTATCTGTATAGGCAGGTCAGCCACCAGACAGTCAGAACCGTGCTCTAGGTCTATCTATCAGCATAGGCAGGTCAGCCACCAGACAGATCAGTGCTCTAGGTCTATCTATCAGTATAGGCAGGTCAGCCACCAGACAGACAGAACCGTGCTCTAGGTCTATGTATCAGAATAGGCAGGTCAGCCACCAAACAGACAAAACCGTGCTCTAGGTCTATCTATCAGTATAGGCAGGTCAGCCACCAAACAGAACCGTGCACTAGGTCTATCTATCAGTATAGGCAGGTCAGCCACCAGACAGTCAGAACCGTGCACTTGGTCTATCTATCAGTATAGGCAGGTCAGCCACCAGACAGACAGAACCGTGCACTAGGTCTATCTATCAGTATAGGCAGGTCAGCCACCAGACAGAACCGTGCAATAGGTCTATCTATCAGTATAGGCTGGTCAGCCACCAGACAGATCCGTGCTCTAGGTCTATCTATCAGTATAGGCAGGTCAACCACCAGACAGACAGAACCGTGCTCTAGGTCTATCTATCAGCATAGGCAGGTCAGCCACCAAACAGAACCGTGCACTAGGTCTATCTATCAGTATAGGCAGGTCAGCCACCAGACAGACCAGTGCTCTAGGTCTATCTATCAGTATAGGCAGGTCAGCCACCTGACAGACAGAACCGTGCTCTAGGTCTATCTATCAGTATAGGCAGGTCAGCCACCAGACAGACAGAACCGTACACTAGGTCTATCTATCAGGATAGGCAGGTCCGCCACCAGACAGAAATAACCGTGCACTAGGTCTATCTATCAGTATTTGCAGGTCAGCCACCAGACAGACACCAGACAGAACCGTGCACTAGGTCTATCTATCAGTATAGGCAGGTAAGCCACCAGTCAGAACCGTGCACTAGGTCTATCTATCAGTATAGGCAGGTCAGCCACCAGACAGAAATATCCGTGCACTAGGTCTATCTATCAGTATAGGCAGGTCAGCCACCAGACAGTCAGAACCGTGCTCTAGGTCTATCTATCAGCATAGGCAGGTCAGCCACCAGACAGATCCGTGCTCTAGGTCTATCTATCAGTATAGGCAGGTCAGCCACCAGACAGACAGAACCGTGCTCTAGGTCTATCTATCAGTATAGGCAGGATAGCCACCAAACAGACAGAACCGTGCTCTAGGTCTATCTATCAGTATAGGCAGGTCAGCCACCAAACAGAACCGTGCACTAGGTCTATCTATCAGTATAGGCAGGTCAGCCACCAGACAGTCAGAACCGTGCACTTGGTCTATCTATCAGTATAGGCAGGTCAGCCACCAGACAGACAGAACCGTGCACTAGGTCTATCTATCAGTATAGGCAGGTAAGCCACCAGTCAGAACCGTGCACTAGGTCTATCTATCAGTATAGGCAGGTCAGCCACCAGACAGAAATATCCGTGCACTAGGTCTATCTATCAGTATAGGCAGGTCAGCCACCAGACAGTCAGAACCGTGCTCTAGGTCTATCTATCAGCATAGGCAGGTCAGCCACCAGACAGATCCGTGCTCTAGGTCTATCTATCAGTATAGGCAGGTCAGCCACCAGACAGACAGAACCGTGCTCTAGGTCTATCTATCAGTATAGGCAGGATAGCCACCAAACAGACAGAACCGTGCTCTAGGTCTATCTATCAGTATAGGCAGGTCAGCCACCAAACAGAACCGTGCACTAGGTCTATCTATCAGTATAGGCAGGTCAGCCACCAGACAGTCAGAACCGTGCACTTGGTCTATCTATCAGTATAGGCAGGTCAGCCACCAGACAGACAGAACCGTGCACTAGGTCTATCTATCAGTATAGGCAGGTCAGCCACCAGACAGAACCGTGCAATAGGTCTATCTATCAGTATAGGCTGGTCAGCCACCAGACAGATCCGTGCTCTAGGTCTATCTATCAGTATAGGAAGGTCAGCCACCAGACAGACAGAACCGTGCTCTAGGTCTATCTATCAGCATAGGCAGGTCAGCCACCAAACAGAACCGTGCACTAGGTCTATCTATCTGTATAGGCAGGTCAGCCACCAGACAGTCCAGTGCTCTAGGTCTATCTATCAGTATAGGCAGGTCAGCCACCTGACAGACAGAACCGTGCTCTAGGTCTATCTATCAGTATAGGCAGGTCAGCCACCAGACAGACAGTCAGAACCGTGCTCTAGGTCTATCTATCAGTATAGGCAGGTCAGCCACCAGACAGACAGAACCATGCTCTAGGTCTATCGATCAGTATAGGCAGGTCAGCCACCAGACAGACAGTCAGAACCGTGCTCTAGGTCTATCTATCAGGATAGGCAGGTCAGCCACCAGTCAGAACCGTGCACTAGGTCTATCTATCAGTATAGGCAGGTCAGCCACCAGACAGACAGAACCGTGCTCTAGGTCTATCTATCAGTATAGGCAGGTCAGCCACCAAACAGACAGAACCGTGCTCTAGGTCTATCTATCAGTATAGGCAGGTCAGCCACCAAACAGAACTGTGCACTAGGTCTATCTATCAGTATAGGCAGGTCAGCCACCAGACAGTCAGAACCGTGCACTTGGTCTATCTATCAGTATAGGCAGGTCAGACACCAGACAGACAGAACCGTGCACTAGGTCTATCTATCAGTATAGGCAGGTCAGCCACCAGACAGAACCGTGCACTAGGTCTATCTATCAGTATAGGCTGGTCAGCCACCAGACAGATCCGTGCTCTAGGTCTATCTATCAGTATAGGCAGGTCAGCCACCAGACAGACAGAACCGTGCTCTAGGTCTATCTATCAGTATAGGCAGGTCAGCCACCAAACAGAACCGTGCACTAGGTCTATCTATCTGTATAGGCAGGTCAGCCACCAGACAGACCAGTGCTCTAGGTCTATCTATCAGTATAGGCAGGTCAGCCACCTGACAGACAGAACCGTGCTCTAGGTCTATCTATCAGTATAGGCAGGTCAGCCACCAGACAGACAGTCAGAACCGTGCTCTAGGTCTATTTATCAGTATAGGCATGTCAGCCACCAGACAGACAGAACCATGCTCTAGGTCTATCTATCAGTATAGGCAGGTCAGCCACCAGACAGACAGTCAGAACTGTGCTCTAGGTCTATCTATCAGGATAGGCAGGTCAGCCACCGGACAGAATTGTGCACTAGGTCTATCTATCAGTATAGGCAGGTCAGCCACCAGACAACGGTGCACTAGGTCTATCTATCAATATAGGCAAGTAAGCCACCAGACAGTCAGAACCGTGCACTAGGTCTATCTATCAGTATAGGCAGGTCAGCAACCAGACAGATCCGTGCTCTAGGTCTATCTATCAGTATAGGCAGGTCAGCCACCAGACAGACAGAACCGTGATCTAGGTCTATCTAGGCAGGTCAGCCACCTTACAGACAGTCAGAACCGTGCTCTAGGTTTATCTATCAGTATAGGCTGGTCAGCCACCAGACAGACAGAACCATGCTCTAGGTCTATCTATCAGTTTAGGCAGGTCAGCCACCATACAGACAGTCAGAACCGTGCACTAGGTCTATCTATCAGTATAGGCAGGTCAGCCACCAGTCAGAACCGTGCACTAGGTCTATCTATCAGTATAGGCAGGTCAGCCACCAGACAGAAATATCTGTGCACTAGGTCTATCTATCAGTATAGGCAGGTCAGCCACCAGACAGTCAGAACCGTGCTCTAGGTCTATCTATCAGTATAGGCAGGTCAGCCACCAGACAGACAGTCAGAACCGTGCACTAGATCTATCAATCAGTATAGGCAGGTCAGCCACCAGTCAGAACCGTGCACTAGGTCTATCTATCAGTATAGGCAGGTCAGCCACCAGACAGAAATAACCGTGCACTAGGTCTATCTATCAGGATAGGCAGGTCAGCCACCAGACAGTTAGAACCATGCACTAGGTCTATCTATCAGTATAGGCAGGTCAGCCACCAGACAGACAGAACCGTGCACTAGGTCTATCTATCAGTATAGGCAGGTCAGCCACCAGACAGACAGAACCGTACACTAGGTCTATCTATCAGGATAGGCAGGTCAGCCACCAGACAGACAGAACCGTGCACTCGGTCTATCTATCAGTATTTGCAGGTCAGCCACCAGACAGACACCAGACAGAACCGTGCACTAGGTCTATCTATCAGTATAGGCAGGTCAGCCACCAGTCAGAACCGTGCACTAGGTCTATCTATCAGTATAGGCAGGTCAGCCACCAGACAGAAATAACCGTGCACTAGGTCTATCTATCAGTATAGGCGGGTCAGCCACCAGACAGTCAGAACCGTGCTCTAGGTCTATCTATAAGTATAGGCAGGTCAGCCACCAGACAGACAGAACCGTGCACTAGGTCTATCTATCAGTATAGGCAGGTCAGCCACCAGACAGAACCGTGCACTAGGTCTATCAATCAGTATAGGCAGGTCAGCCACCAGACAGTCAGAACCGTGCTCTAGGTCTATCTATCAGCATAGGCAGGTCAGCCACCAGACAGATCCGTGCTCTAGGTCTATCTATCAGTATAGGCAGGTCAGCCACCAGACAGACAGAACCGTGCTCTAGGTCTATCTATCAGTATAGGCAGGTCAGCCACCAAACAGACAGAACCGTGCTCTAGGTCTATCTATCAGTATAGGCAGGTCAGCCACCAAACAGAACCGTGCACTAGGTCTATCTATCAGTATAGGCAGGTCAGCCACCAGACAGTCAGAACCGTGCACTTGGTCTATCTATCAGTATAGGCAGGTCAGCCACCTGACAGACAGAACCGTGCTCTAGGTCTATCTATCAGTATAGGCAGGTCAGCCACCAGACAGAACCGTGCAATAGGTCTATCTATCAGTATAGGCTGGTCAGCCACCAGACAGATCCGTGCTCTAGGTCTATCTATCAGTATAGGCAGGTCAGCCACCAGACAGACAGAACCGTGCTCTAGGTCTATCTATCAGCATAGGCAGGTCAGCCACCAAACAGAACCGTGCACTAGGTCTATCTATCTGTATAGGCAGGTCAGCCACCAGACAGACCAGTGCTCTAGGTCTATCTATCAGTATAGGCAGGTCAGCCACCTGACAGACAGAACCGTGCTCTAGGTCTATCTATCAGTATAGGCAGGTCAGCCACCAGACAGACAGTCAGAACCGTGCTCTAGGTCTATCTATCAGTATAGGCAGGTCAGCCACCAGACAGACAGAACCATGCTCTAGGTCTATCGATCAGTATAGGCAGGTCAGCCACCAGACAGACAGTCAGAACCGTGCTCTAGGTCTATCTATCAGGATAGGCAGGTCAGCCACCAGTCAGAACCGTGCACTAGGTCTATCTATCAGTATAGGCAGGTCAGCCACCAGACAGACAGAACCGTGCTCTAGGTCTATCTATCAGTATAGGCAGGTCAGCCACCAAACAGACAGAACCGTGCTCTAGGTCTATCTATCAGTATAGGCAGGTCAGCCACCAAACAGAACCGTGCACTAGGTCTATCTATCAGTATAGGCAGGTCAGCCACCAGACAGTCAGAACCGTGCACTTGGTCTATCTATCAGTATAGGCAGGTCAGCCACCAGACAGACAGAACCGTGCACTAGGTCTATCTATCAGTATAGGCAGGTCAGCCACCAGACAGAACCGTGCACTAGGTCTATCTATCAGTATAGGCTGGTCAGCCACCAGACAGATCCGTGCTCTAGGTCTATCTATCAGTATAGGCAGGTCAGCCACCAGACAGACAGAACCGTGCTCTAGGTCTATCTATCAGTATAGGCAGGTCAGCCACCAAACAGAACCGTGCACTAGGTCTATCTATCTGTATAGGCAGGTCAGCCACCAGACAGACCAGTGCTCTAGGTCTATCTATCAGTATAGGCAGGTCAGCCACCTGACAAACAGAACCGTGCTCTAGGTCTATCTATCAGTATAGGCAGGTCAGCCACCAGACAGACAGTCAGAACCGTGCTCTAGGTCTATCTATCAGTATAGGCAGGTCAGCCACCAGACAGACAGAACCATGCTCAAGGTCTATCTATCAGTATAGGCAGGTCAGCCACCAGACAGACAGTCAGAACCGTGCTCTAGGTCTATCTATCAGTATAGGCAGGTCAGCCACCCGAAAGACATAACCATGCTCTAGGTCTATCGATCAGTAGAGGCAGGTCAGCCACAAGACAGACAGTCAGAACCGTGCTCTAGGTCTATCTATCAGTATAGGCAGGTCAGCCACCAGACAGACAGAACCATGCTCTAGGTCTATCGATCAGTATAGGCAGGTCAGCCACCAGACAGACAGTCAGAACCGTGCTCTAGGTCTATCTATCAGGATAGGCAGGTCAGCCACCAGTCAGAACCGTGCACTAGGTCTATCTATCAGTATAGGCAGGTCAGCCACCAGACAGACAGAACCGTGCTCTAGGTCTATCTATCAGTATAGGCAGGTCAGCCACCAAACAGACAGAACCGTGCTCTAGGTCTATCTATCAGTATAGGCAGGTCAGCCACCAAACAGAACTGTGCACTAGGTCTATCTATCAGTATAGGCAGGTCAGCCACCAGACAGTCAGAACCGTGCACTTGGTCTATCTATCAGTATAGGCAGGTCAGACACCAGACAGACAGAACCGTGCACTAGGTCTATCTATCAGTATAGGCAGGTCAGCCACCAGACAGAACCGTGCACTAGGTCTATCTATCAGTATAGGCTGGTCAGCCACCAGACAGATCCGTGCTCTAGGTCTATCTATCAGTATAGGCAGGTCAGCCACCAGACAGACAGAACCGTGCTCTAGGTCTATCTATCAGTATAGGCAGGTCAGCCACCAAACAGAACCGTGCACTAGGTCTATCTATCTGTATAGGCAGGTCAGCCACCAGACAGACCAGTGCTCTAGGTCTATCTATCAGTATAGGCAGGTCAGCCACCTGACAGACAGAACCGTGCTCTAGGTCTATCTATCAGTATAGGCAGGTCAGCCACCAGACAGACAGTCAGAACCGTGCTCTAGGTCTATCTATCAGTATAGGCAGGTCAGCCACCAGACAGACAGAACCATGCTCTAGGTCTATCTATCAGTATAGGCAGGTCAGCCACCAGACAGACAGTCAGAACTGTGCTCTAGGTCTATCTATCAGGATAGGCAGGTCAGCCACCAGACAGAATTGTGCGCTAGGTCTATCTATCAGTATAGGCAGGTCAGCCACCAGACAACGGTGCACTAGGTCTATCTATCAATATAGGCAAGTAAGCCACCAGACAGTCAGAACCGTGCACTAGGTCTATCTATCAGTATAGGCAGGTCAGCCACCAGACAGACAGAACCGTGATCTAGGTCTATCTAGGCAGGTCAGCCACCTTACAGACAGTCAGAACCGTGCTCTAGGTTTATCTATCAGTATAGGCTGGTCAGCCACCAGACAGACAGAACCATGCTCTAGGTCTATCTATCAGTTTAGGCAGGTCAGCCACCACACAGACAGTCAGAACCGTGCACTAGGTCTATCTATCAGTATAGGCAGGTCAGCCACCAGTCAGAACCGTGCACTAGGTCTATCTATCAGTATAGGCAGGTCAGCCACCAGACAGAAATATCTGTGCACTAGGTCTATCTATCAGTATAGGCAGGTCATCCACCAGACAGTCAGAACCGTGCTCTAGGTCTATCTATCAGTATAGGCAGGTCAGCCACCAGACAGACAGTCAGAACCGTGCACTAGATCTATCAATCAGTATAGGCAGGTCAGCCACCAGTCAGAACCGTGCACTAGGTCTATCTATCAGTATAGGCAGGTCAGCCACCAGACAGAAATAACCGTGCACTAGGTCTATCTATCAGGATAGGCAGGTCCGCCACCAGACAGTTAGAACCATGCACTAGGTCTATCTATCAGTATAGGCAGGTCAGCCACCAGACAGACAGAACCGTGCACTAGGTCTATCTATCAGTATAGGCAGGTCAGCCACCAGACAGACAGAACCGTACACTAGGTCTATCTATCAGGATAGGCAGGTCAGCCACCAGACAGACAGAACCGTGCACTAGGTCTATCTATCAGTATTTGCAGGTCAACCACCAGACAGACACCAGACAGAACCGTGCACTAGGTCTATCTATCAGTATAGGCAGGTCAGCCACCAGTCAGAACCGTGCACTAGGTCTATCTATCAGTATAGGCAGGTCAGCCACCAGACAGAAATAACCGTGCACTAGGTCTATCTATCAGTATAGGCAGGTCAGCCACCAGACAGTCAGAACCGTGCTCTAGGTCTATCTATAAGTATAGGCAGGTCAGCCACCAAAGGCAGGTCAGCCACCAAACAGAACCGTGCACTAGGTCTATCTATCAGTATAGGCAGGTCAGCCACCAGACAGAACCGTGCACTAGGTCTATCTATCAGTATAGGCAGGTCAGCCACCAGACAGACAGAACCGTGCTCTAGGTCTAACTATCAGCATCTATCAGTATAGGCAGGTCAGCCACCAGACAGACAGTCAGAACCGTGCTCTAGGTCTATCTATCAGTATAGGCAGGTCAGCCACCAGACAGACAGAACCATGCTCTAGGTCTATCTATCAGTATAGGCAGGTCAGCCACCAGACAGACAGTCAGAACCGTGCTCTAGGTCTATCTATCAGGATAGGCAGGTCAGCCACCAGTCAGAACCGTGCACTAGGTCTATCTATCAGTATAGGCAGGTCAGCCACCAGACAGACAGAACCGTGCTCTAGGTCTATCTATCAGTATAGGCAGGTCAGCCACCAAACAGACAGAACCGTGCTCTAGGTCTATCTATCAGTATAGGCAGGTCAGCCACCAAACAGAACCGTGCACTAGGTCTATCTATCAGTATAGGCAGGTCAGCCACCAGACAGTCAGAACCGTGCACTTGGTCTATCTATCAGTATAGGCAGGTCAGCCACCAGACAGACAGAACCGTGCACTAGGTCTATCTATCAGTATAGGCAGGTCAGCCACCAGACAGAACCGTGCACTAGGTCTATCTATCAGTATAGGCTGGTCAGCCACCAGACAGATCCGTGCTCTAGGTCTATCTATCAGTATAGGCAGGTCAGCCACCAGACAGACAGAACCGTGCTCTAGGTCTATCTATCAGTATAGGCAGGTCAGCCACCAAACAGAACCGTGCACTAGGTCTATCTATCTGTATAGGCAGGTCAGCCACCAGACAGACCAGTGCTCTAGGTCTATCTATCAGTATAGGCAGGTCAGCCACCTGACAAACAGAACCGTGCTCTAGGTCTATCTATCAGTATAGGCAGGTCAGCCACCAGACAGACAGTCAGAACCGTGCTCTAGGTCTATCTATCAGTATAGGCAGGTCAGCCACCCGAAAGACATAACCATGCTCTAGGTCTATCGATCAGTAGAGGCAGGTCAGCCACAAGACAGACAGTCAGAACCGTGCTCTAGGTCTATCTATCAGTATAGGCAGGTCAGCCACCAGACAGACAGAACCATGCTCTAGGTCTATCGATCAGTATAGGCAGGTCAGCCACCAGACAGACAGTCAGAACCGTGCTCTAGGTCTATCTATCAGGATAGGCAGGTCAGCCACCAGTCAGAACCGTGCACTAGGTCTATCTATCAGTATAGGCAGGTCAGCCACCAGACAGACAGAACCGTGCTCTAGGTCTATCTATCAGTATAGGCAGGTCAGCCACCAAACAGACAGAACCGTGCTCTAGGTCTATCTATCAGTATAGGCAGGTCAGCCACCAAACAGAACTGTGCACTAGGTCTATCTATCAGTATAGGCAGGTCAGCCACCAGACAGTCAGAACCGTGCACTTGGTCTATCTATCAGTATAGGCAGGTCAGACACCAGACAGACAGAACCGTGCACTAGGTCTATCTATCAGTATAGGCAGGTCAGCCACCAGACAGAACCGTGCACTAGGTCTATCTATCAGTATAGGCTGGTCAGCCACCAGACAGATCCGTGCTCTAGGTCTATCTATCAGTATAGGCAGGTCAGCCACCAGACAGACAGAACCGTGCTCTAGGTCTATCTATCAGTATAGGCAGGTCAGCCACCAAACAGAACCGTGCACTAGGTCTATCTATCTGTATAGGCAGGTCAGCCACCAGACAGACAGAACCATGCTCTAGGTCTATCTATCAGTATAGGCAGGTCAGCCACCAGACAGAATTGTGCGCTAGGTCTATCTATCAGTATAGGCAGGTCAGCCACCAGACAACGGTGCACTAGGTCTATCTATCAATATAGGCAAGTAAGCCACCAGACAGTCAGAACCGTGCACTAGGTCTATCTATCAGTATAGGCAGGTCAGCCACCAGACAGACAGAACCGTGATCTAGGTCTATCTAGGCAGGTCAGCCACCTTACAGACAGTCAGAACCGTGCTCTAGGTTTATCTATCAGTATAGGCTGGTCAGCCACCAGACAGACAGAACCATGCTCTAGGTCTATCTATCAGTTTAGGCAGGTCAGCCACCACACAGACAGTCAGAACCGTGCACTAGGTCTATCTATCAGTATAGGCAGGTCAGCCACCAGTCAGAACCGTGCACTAGGTCTATCTATCAGTATAGGCAGGTCAGCCACCAGACAGAAATATCTGTGCACTAGGTCTATCTATCAGTATAGGCAGGTCATCCACCAGACAGTCAGAACCGTGCTCTAGGTCTATCTATCAGTATAGGCAGGTCAGCCACCAGACAGACAGTCAGAACCGTGCACTAGATCTATCAATCAGTATAGGCAGGTCAGCCACCAGTCAGAACCGTGCACTAGGTCTATCTATCAGTATAGGCAGGTCAGCCACCAGACAGAAATAACCGTGCACTAGGTCTATCTATCAGGATAGGCAGGTCCGCCACCAGACAGTTAGAACCATGCACTAGGTCTATCTATCAGTATAGGCAGGTCAGCCACCAGACAGACAGAACCGTGCACTAGGTCTATCTATCAGTATAGGCAGGTCAGCCACCAGACAGACAGAACCGTACACTAGGTCTATCTATCAGGATAGGCAGGTCAGCCACCAGACAGACAGAACCGTGCACTAGGTCTATCTATCAGTATTTGCAGGTCAACCACCAGACAGACACCAGACAGAACCGTGCACTAGGTCTATCTATCAGTATAGGCAGGTCAGCCACCAGTCAGAACCGTGCACTAGGTCTATCTATCAGTATAGGCAGGTCAGCCACCAGACAGAAATAACCGTGCACTAGGTCTATCTATCAGTATAGGCAGGTCAGCCACCAGACAGTCAGAACCGTGCTCTAGGTCTATCTATAAGTATAGGCAGGTCAGCCACCAGACAGACAGAACCGTGCACTAGGTCTATCTATCAGTATAGGCAGGTCAGCCACCAGACAGAACCGTGCACTAGGTCTATCTATCAGTATAGGCAGGTCAGCCACCAGACAGTCAGAACCGTGCTCTAGGTCTAACTATCAGCATAGGCAGGTCAGCCACCAGACAGATCCGTGCTCTAGGTCTATCTATCAGTATAGGCAGGTCAGCCACCAGACAGACAGAACCGTGCTCTAGGTCTATCTATCAGTATAGGCAGGTCAGCCACCAAACAGACAGAACCGTGCTCTAGGTCTATCTATCAGTATAGGCAGGTCAGCCACCAAACAGAACCGTGCACTAGGTCTATCTATCAGTATAGGCAGGTCAGCCACCAGACAGTCAGAACCGTGCACTTGGTCTATCTATCAGTATAGGCAGGTCAGCCACCAGACAGACAGAACCGTGCACTAGGTCTATCTATCAGTATAGGCAGGTCAGCCACCAGACAGAACCGTGCAATAGGTCTATCTATCAGTATAGGCTGGTCAGCCACCAGACAGATCCGTGCTCTAGGTCTATCTATCAGTATAGGCAGGTCAGCCACCAGACAGACAGAACCGTGCTCTAGGTCTATCTATCAGCATAGGCAGGTCAGCCACCAAACAGAACCGTGCACTAGGTCTATCTATCTGTATAGGCAGGTCAGCCACCAGACAGACCAGTGCTCTAGGTCTATCTATCAGTATAGGCAGGTCAGCCACCTGACAGACAGAACCGTGCTCTAGGTCTATCTATCTGTATAGGCAGGTCAGCCACCAGACAGACAGTCAGAACCGTGCTCTAGGTCTATCTATCAGTATAGGCAGGTCAGCCACCAGACAGACAGAACCATGCTCTAGGTCTATCGATCAGTATAGGCAGGTCAGCCACCAGACAGACAGTCAGAACCGTGCACTAGGTCTATCTATCAGGATAGGCAGGTCAGCCACCAGTCAGAACCGTGCACTAGGTCTATCTATCAGTATAGGCAGGTCAGCCACCAGACAGACAGAACCGTGCTCTAGGTCTATCTATCAGTATAGGCAGGTCAGCCACCAAACAGACAGAACCGTGCTCTAGGTCTATCTATCAGTATAGGCAGGTCAGCCACCAAACAGAACCGTGCACTAGGTCTATCTATCAGTATAGGCAGGTCAGCCACCAGACAGTCAGAACCGTGCACTTGGTCTATCTATCAGTATAGGCAGGTCAGCCACCAGACAGACAGAACCGTGCACTAGGTCTATCTATCAGTATAGGCAGGTCAGCCACCAGACAGAACCGTGCACTAGGTCTATCTATCAGTATAGGCTGGTCAGCCACCAGACAGATCCGTGCTCTAGGTCTATCTATCAGTATAGGCAGGTCAGCCACCAGACAGACAGAACCGTGCTCTAGGTCTATCTATCAGTATAGGCAGGTCAGCCACCAAACAGAACTGTGCACTAGGTCTATCTATCTGTATAGGCAGGTCAGCCACCAGACAGACCAGCGCTCTAGGTCTATCTATCAGTATAGGCAGGTCAGCCACCTGACAAACAGAACCGTGCTCTAGGTCTATCTATCAGTATAGGCAGGTCAGCCACCAGACAGACAGTCAGAACCGTGCTCTAGGTCTATCTATCAGTATAGGCAGGTCAGCCACCAGACAGACAGAACCATGCTCTAGGTCTATCTATCAGTATAGGCAGGTCAGCCACCAGACAGACAGTCAGAACCGTGCTCTAGGTCTATCTATCAGTATAGGCAGGTCAGCCACCAGACAGACAGAACCATGCTCTAGGTCTATCGATCAGTATAGGCAGGTCAGCCACCAGACAGACAGTCAGAACCGTGCTCTAGGTCTATCTATCAGGATAGGCAGGTCAGCCACCAGTCAGAACCGTGCACTAGGTCTATCTATCAGTATACGCAGGTCAGCCACCAGACAGAACCGTGCTCTAGGTCTATCTATCAGTATAGGCAGGTCAGCCACCAGACAGACAGAACCGTGCAATAGGTCTATCTATCAGTATAGGCAGGTCAGCCACCAGACAGACAGAACCATGCTCTAGGTCTATCTATCAGTATAGGCAGGTCAGCCACCAGACAGACAGTCAGAACTGTGCTCTAGGTCTATCTATCAGGATAGGCAGGTCAGCCACCAGACAGAATTGTGCACTAGGTCTATCTATCAGTATAGGCAGGTCAGCCACCAGACAACCGTGCACTAGGTCTATCTATCAATATAGGCAAGTCAGCCACCAGACAGTCAGAACCGTGCACTAGGTCTATCTATCAGTATAGGCAGGTCAGCAACCAGACAGATCCGTGCTCTAGGTCTATCTATCAGTATAGGCAGGTCAGCCACCAGACAGACAGAACCGTGATCTAGGTCTATCTAGGCAGGTCAGCCACCTTACAGACAGTCAGAACCGTGCTCTAGGTTTATCTATCAGTATAGGCTGGTCAGCCACCAGACAGACAGAACCATGCTCTAGGTCTATCTATCAGTTTAGGCAGGTCAGCCACCACACAGACAGTCAGAACCGTGCACTAGGTCTATCTATCAGTATAGGCAGGTCAGCAACCAGTCAGAACCGTGCACTAGGTCTATCTATCAGTATAGGCAGGTCAGCCACCAGACAGAAATATCTGTGCACTAGGTCTATCTATCAGTATAGGCAGGTCAGCCACCAGACAGTCAGAACCGTGCTCTAGGTCTATCTATCAGTATAGGCAGGTCAGCCACCAGACAGACAGTCAGAACCGTGCACTAGATCTATCAATCAGTATAGGCAGGTCAGCCACCAGTCAGAACCGTGCACTAGGTCTATCTATCAGTATAGGCAGGTCAGCCACCAGACAGAAATAACCGTGCACTAGGTCTATCTATCAGGATAGGCAGGTCAGCCACCAGACAGTTAGAACCATGCACTAGGTCTATCTATCAGTATAGGCAGGTCAGCCACCAGACAGACAGAACCGTGCACTAGGTCTATCTATCAGTATAGGCAGGTCAGCCACCAGACAGACAGAACCGTACACTAGGTCTATCTATCAGGATAGGCAGGTCAGCCACCAGACAGACAGAACCGTGCACTAGGTCTATCTATCTGTATTTGCAGGTCAGCCACCAGAGAGACACCAGACAGAACCGTGCACTAGGTCTATCTATCAGTATAGGCAGGTCAGCCACCAGTCAGAACCGTGCACTAGGTCTATCTATCAGTATAGGCAGGTCAGCCACCAGACAGAAATAACCGTGCACTAGGTCTATCTATCAGTATAGGCAGGTCAGCCACCAGACAGTCAGAACCGTGCTCTAGGTCTATCTATAAGTATAGGCAGGTCAGCCACCAGACAGACAGAACCGTGCACTAGGTCTATCTATCAGTATAGGCAGGTCAGCCACCAGACAGAACCGTGCACTAGGTCTATCTATCAGTATAGGCAGGTCAGCCACCAGACAGATCCGTGCTCTAGGTCTATCTATCAGTATAGGCAGGTCAGCCACCAGACAGACAGAACCGTGCTCTAGGTCTATCTATCAGTATAGGCAGGTCAGCCACCAGACAGAACCGTGCACTAGGTCTATCTATCTGTATAGGCAGGTCAGCCACCAGACAGACCAGTGCTCTAGGTCTATCTATCAGTATAGGCAGGTCAGCCACCTGACAGACAGAACCGTGCTCTAGGTCTATATATCAGTATAGGCAGGTCAGCCACCAGACAGACAGTCAGAACCGTGCTCTAGGTCTATCTATCAGTATAGGCAAGTCAGCCACCAGACAGACAGAACCATGCACTAGGTCTATCTATCAGTATAAGCAGGTCAGCCACCAGACAGACAGTCAGAACCGTGCTCTATGTCTACCTATCAGGATAGGCAGGTCAGCCACCAGTCAGAACCATGCACTAGGTCTATCTATCAGTATAGGCAGGTCAGCCACCAGTCAGAACCGTGCATTAGGTCTATCTATCAGTATACGCAGGTCAGCCACCAGACAGAACCGTGCACTAGGTCTATCTATCAATATAGGCAGGTCAGTCACCAGACAGATCCGTGCTCTAGGTCTATCTATCAGTATAGGCAGGTCAGCCACCAGACAGACAGTCAGAACCGTGCACTATATCTATAAATCAGTATAGGCAGGTCAGCCACCAGTCAGAACCGTGCACTAGGTCTATCTATCAGTATAGGCAGGTCAGCCACCAGACAGACCAGTGCTCTAGGTCTATCTATCAGTATAGGCAGGTCAGCCACCAGACAGACAGAACCGTGCTCTATGTCTATCTATCAGTATAGGCAGGTCAGCCACCAGACAGACAGTCAGAACCGTGCTCTAGGTCTATCTATCAGTATAGGCAGGTCAGCCACCAGACAGACAGAACCATGCTCTTGGTCTATCTATCAGTATAGGCAGGTCAGCCACCAGACAGACAGTCAGAACCGTGCTCTCGGTCTATCTATCAGGATAGGCAGGTCAGCCACCAGACAGTCAGAACCGTGCACTAGGTCTATCTATCAGTATTGTCAGGTCAGCCACCAGCCAGACAGAACCGTGCACTAGGTCTATCTATCAGTATAGGCAGGTCAGCCACCAGACAGAACCGTGCACTAAGTCTATCTATCAGTATAGGCAGGTCAGCCACCAGACAGATCCGTGCTCTAGGTCTATCTATCAGTATAGGCAGGTCAGCCACCAGACAGACAGAACCATGCTCTAGGTCTATCGATCAGTATAGGCAGGTCAGCCACCAGACAGACAGTCAGAACCGTGCTCTAGGTCTATCTATCAGGATAGGCAGGTCAGCCACCAGTCAGAACCGTGCACTAGGTCTATCTATCAGTATAGGCAGGTCAGCCACCAGTCAGAACCGTGCACTAGGTCTATCTATCAGTATATGCAGGTCAGCCACCAGACAGAACAGTGCTCTAGGTCTGTCTATCAGTATAGGCAGGTCAGCCACCAGACAGACAGAACCGTGCACTAGGTCTATCTATCAGTATAGGCAGGTCAGCCACCAGACAGTCTGAACCGTGCTCTAGGTGTATCTATCAGTATAGGCAGGTCAGCCACCACACAGTCAGAACCGTGCTCTAGGTCTATCTGTCAGTATAGGCAGGTCAGCCACCAGACAGACAGAACCATGCTCTAGGTCTATCTATCAGTATAGGCAGGTCAGCCACCAGACAGACAGTCAGAACTGTGCTCTAGGTCTATCTATCAGGATAGGCAGGTCAGCCACCAGACAGAATTGTGCACTAGGTCTATCTATCAGTATAGGCAGGTCAGCCACCAGACAACCGTGCACTAGGTCTATCTATCAATATAGGCAAGTCAGCCACCAGACAGTCAGAACCGTGCACTAGGTCTATCTATCAGTATAGGCAGGTCAGCAACCAGACAGAACCGTGCTCTAGGTCTATCTATCAGTATAGGCAGGTCAGCCACCAGACAGACAGAACCGTGATCTAGGTCTATCTAGGCAGGTCAGCCACCAGATAGACAGTCAGAACCGTGCTCTAGGTTTATCTATCAGTATAGGCTGGTCAGCTCCCAGACAGACAGAACCATGCTCTAGGTCTATCTATCAGTGTAGGCAGGTCAGC
This sequence comes from Salmo salar, assembly GCF_965601325.2. Lineage (NCBI taxonomy): Eukaryota > Metazoa > Chordata > Actinopteri > Salmoniformes > Salmonidae > Salmo > Salmo salar. Next base: position 14,090,203 of record NC_138305.1, read on the forward strand.
CACCACACAGACAGTCAGAACCGTGCACTAGGTCTATCTATCAGTATAGGCAGGTCAGCCACCAGACAGAAATATCCGTGCACTAGGTCTATCTATCAGTATAGGCAGGTCAGCCACCAGACAGTCAGAACCGTGCTCTAGGTCTATCTATCAGTATAGGCAGGTCAGCCACCAGACAGACAGAACCATGCTCTAGGTCTATCGATCAGTATAGGTAGGTCAGCCACCAGACAGACAGTCAGAACCGTGCTCTAGGTCTATCTATCAGGATAGGCAGGTCAGCCACCAGTCAGAACCGTGCACTAGGTCTATCTATCAGTATAGGCAGGTCAGCCACCAGTCAGAACCGTGCACTAGGTCTATCTATCAGTATACGCAGGTCAGCCACCAGACAGAACCGTGCTCTAGGTCTGTCTATCAGTATAGGCAGGTCAGCCACCAGACAGACAGAACCGTGCACTAGGTCTATCTATCAGTATAGGCAGGTCAGCCACCAGACAGTCTGAACCGTGCTCGAGGTGTATCTATCAGTATAGGCAGGTCAGCCACCACACAGTCAGAACCGTGCTCTAGGTCTATCTATCAGTATAGGCAGGTCAGCCACCAGACAGACAGAACCATGCTCTAGGTCTATCTATCAGTATAGGCAGGTCAGCCACCAGACAGACAGTCAGAACTGTGCTCTAGGTCTATCTATCAGGATAGGCAGGTCAGCCACCAGACAGAATTGTGCACTAGGTCTATCAATCAGTATAGGCAGGTCAGCCACCAGACAACCGTGCACTAGGTCTATCTATCAATATAGGCAAGTCAGCCACCAGACAGTCAGAACCGTGCACTAGGTCTATCTATCAGTATAGGCAGGTCAGCAACCAGACAGAACCGTGCTCTAGGTCTGTCTATCAGTATAGGCAGGTCAGCCACCAGACAGACAGAACCGTGATCTAGGTCTATCTAGGCAGGTAAGCCACCAGACAGACAGTCAGAACCGTGCTCTAGGTTTATCTATCAGTATAGGCTGGTCAGCCACCAGACAGACAGAACCATGCTCTAGGTCTATCTATCAGTATAGGCAGGTCAGCCACCACACAGACAGTCAGAACCGTGCACTAGGTCTATCTATCAGTATAGGCAGGTCAGCCACCAGACAGAAATATCCGTGCACTAGGTCTATCTATCAGTATAGGCAGGTCAGCCACCAGACAGTCAGAACCGTGCTCTAGGTCTATCTATCAGTATAGGCAGGTCAGCCACCAGACAGACAGTCAGAACCGTGCACTAGATCTATCAATCAGTATAGGCAGGTCAGCCACCAGTCAGAACCGTGCACTAGGTCTATCTATCAGTATAGGCAGGTCAGCCACCAGACAGAAATAACCGTGCACTCGGTCTATCTATCAGGATAGGCAGGTCAGCCACCAGACAGTTAGAACCGTGCACTAGGTCTATCTATCAGTATAGGCAGGTCAGCCACCAGACAGACAGAACCGTGCACTAGGTCTATCTATCAGTATAGGCAGGTCAGCCACCAGACAGACAGGACCGTACACTAGGTCTATCTATCAGGACAGGCAGGTCAGCCACCAGACAGAAATAACCGTGCACTAGGTCTATCTATCAGTATTTGCAGGTCAGCCACCAGACAGACACCAGACAGAACCGTGCACTAGGTCTATCTATCAGTATAGGCAGGTCAGCCACCAGTCAGAACCGTGCACTAGGTCTATCTTTCAGTATAAGCAGGTCAGCCACCAGACAGAAATAACCGTGCACTAGGTCTATCTATCAGTATAGGCAGGTCAGCCACCAGACAGTCTGAACCGTGCTCTAGGTCTATCTATCAGTATAGGCAGGTCAGCCACCAGACAGACAGAACCGTGCACTAGGTCTATCTATCAGTATAGGCAGGTCAGCCACCAGACAGAACCGTGCACTAGGTCTATCTATCAGTATAGGCAGGTCAGCCACCAGACAGATCCGTGCTCTAGGACTATCTATCAGTATAGGCAGGTCAGCCACCAGACAGACAGAACCGTGCTCTAGGTCTATCTATCAGTATAGGCAGGTCAGCCACCAGTCAGAACCGTGCACTAGGTCTATCTTTCAGTATAGGCAGGTCAGCCACCAGACAGAAATAACCGTGCACTAGGTCTATCTATCAGTATAGGCAGGTCAGCCACCAGACAGTCTGAACCGTGCTCTAGGTCTATCTATCAGTATAGGCAGGTCAGCCACCAGACAGACAGAACCGTGCACTAGGTCTATCTATCAGTATAGGCAGGTCAGCCACCAGACAGAACCGTGCACTAGGTCTATCTATCAGTATAGGCAGGTCAGCCACCAGACAGATCCGTGCTCTAGGACTATCTATCAGTATAGGCAGGTCAGCCACCAGACAGACAGAACCGTGCTCTAGGTCTATCTATCAGTATAGGCAGGTCAGCCACCAGACAGACAGTCAGAACCGTGCACTAGATCTATCAATCAGTATAGGCAGGTCAGCCACCAGTCAGAACCGTGCACTAGGTCTATCTATCAGTATAGGCAGGTCAGCCACCAGACAGAAATAACCGTGCACTAGGTCTATCTATCAGTATAGGCAGGTCAGCCACCAGACAGACAGAACCGTGCACTAAGTCTATCTATCAGTATAGGCAGGTCAGCCACCAGACAGACAGGACCGTACACTAGGTCTATCTATCAGGATAGGCAGGTCAGCCACCAGACAGAAATAACCGTACACTAGGTCTATCTATCAGTATTTGCAGGTCAGCCACCAGACAGACACCAGACAGAACCGTGCACTAGGTCTATCTATCAGTATAGGCAGGTCAGCCACCAGACAGAAATAACCGTGCACTAGGTCTATCTATCAGTATAGGCAGGTCAGCCACCAGTCAGAACCGTGCACTAGGTCTATCTATCAGTATAGGCAGGTCAGCCACCAGACAGAAATAACCGTGCACTAGGTCTATCTATCAGTATAGGCAGGTCAGCCACCAGACAGTCAGAACCGTGCTCTAGGTCTATCTATCAGAATAGGCAGGTCAGCCACCAGACAGACAGAACCGTGCACTATGTCTATCTATCAGTATAGGCAGGTCAGCCACCAGACAGAACCGTGCACTAGGTCTATCTATCAGTATAGGCAGGTCAGCCACCAGACAGATCCGTGCTCTAGGACTATCTATCAGTATAGGCAGGTCAGCCACCAGACAGACAGAACCGTGCTCTAGGTCTATCTATCAGTATAGGCAGGTCAGCCACCAGACAGAACCGTGCACTAGGTCTATCTATCAGTATAGGCAGGTCAGCCACCAGACAGATCCGTGCTCTAGGACTATCTATCAGTATAGGCAGGTCAGCCACCAGACAGACAGAACCGTGCTCTAGGTCTATCTATCAGAATAGGCAGGTCAGCCACCAGACAGAACCGTGCACTAGGTCTATCTATCTGTATAGGCAGGTCAGCCACCAGACAGACCAGTGCTCTAGGTCTATCTATCAGTATAGGCAGGTCAGCCACCAGACAGACAGAACCGTGCTCTAGGTCTATCTATCAGTATAGGGAGGTCAGCCACCAGACAGACAGTCAGAACCGTGCTCTAGGTCTATCTATCAGTATAGGCAGGTCAGCCACCAGACAGACAGAACCGTGCTCTAGGTCTATCTATCAGTATAGGCAGGATAGCCACCAGACAGACAGAACCATGCTCTAGGTCTATCTATCAGTATAAGCAGGTCAGCCACCAGACAGACAGTCAGAACCGTGCTCTAGGTCTATCTATCAGGATAGGCAGGTCAGCCACCAGTCAGAACCATGCACTAGGTCTATCTATCAGTATAGGCAGGTCAGCCACCAGTCAGAACCGTGCACTAGGTCTATCTATCAGTATACGCAGGTCAGCCACCAGACAGAACCGTGCTCTAGGTCTATCTATCAGTATAGGCAGGTCAGCCACCAGACAGACAGAACCGTGCACTAGGTCTATCTATCAGTATAGGCATGTCAGCCACCAGACAGTCTGAACCTTGCTCTAGGTCTATCTATCAGTATAGGCAGGTCAGCCACCACACAGACAGATCCGTGCTCTAGGTTTATCTATCAGTATAGGCAGGTCAGCCACCAGACAGAACCGTGCACTAGGTCTCTCCATCAGTATAGGCAGGTCAGCCACCGGACAGACAGAACCGTGCACTAGGTCTATCTATCAGTATAGGCAGGTCAGCCACCAGACAGACAGAACCGTGCACTAGGTCTATCTATCAGTATAGGCAGGTCAGCCACCAGACAGAACCGTGCACTAGGTCTATCTATCAGTATAGGCAGGTCAGCCACCAGACAGATCCGTGCTCTAGGACTATCTATCAGTATAGGCAGGTCAGCCACCAGACAGACAGAACCGTGCTCTAGGTCTATCTATCAGTATAGGCAGGTCAGCCACCAGACAGACAGTCAGAACCGTGCACTAGATCTATCAATCAGTATAGGCAGGTCAGCCACCAGTCAGAACCGTGCACTAGGTCTATCTATCAGTATAGGCAGGTCAGCCACCAGACAGAAATAACCGTGCACTAGGTCTATCTATCAGTATAGGCAGGTCAGCCACCAGACAGACAGAACCGTGCACTAAGTCTATCTATCAGTATAGGCAGGTCAGCCACCAGACAGACAGGACCGTACACTAGGTCTATCTATCAGGATAGGCAGGTCAGCCACCAGACAGAAATAACCGTACACTAGGTCTATCTATCAGTATTTGCAGGTCAGCCACCAGACAGACACCAGACAGAACCGTGCACTAGGTCTATCTATCAGTATAGGCAGGTCAGCCACCAGTCAGAACCGTGCACTAGGTCTATCTATCAGTATAGGCAGGTCAGCCACCAGACAGAAATAACCGTGCACTAGGTCTATCTATCAGTATAGGCAGGTCAGCCACCAGACAGTCAGAACCGTGCTCTAGGTCTATCTATCAGAATAGGCAGGTCAGCCACCAGACAGACAGAACCGTGCACTATGTCTATCTATCAGTATAGGCAGGTCAGCCACCAGACAGAACCGTGCACTAGGTCTATCTATCAGTATAGGCAGGTCAGCCACCAGACAGATCCGTGCTCTAGGACTATCTATCAGTATAGGCAGGTCAGCCACCAGACAGACAGAACCGTGCTCTAGGTCTATCTATCAGTATAGGCAGGTCAGCCACCAGACAGAACCGTGCACTAGGTCTATCTATCAGTATAGGCAGGTCAGCCACCAGACAGATCCGTGCTCTAGGACTATCTATCAGTATAGGCAGGTCAGCCACCAGACAGACAGAACCGTGCTCTAGGTCTATCTATCAGAATAGGCAGGTCAGCCACCAGACAGAACCGTGCACTAGGTCTATCTATCTGTATAGGCAGGTCAGCCACCAGACAGACCAGTGCTCTAGGTCTATCTATCAGTATAGGCAGGTCAGCCACCAGACAGACAGAACCGTGCTCTAGGTCTATCTATCAGTATAGGGAGGTCAGCCACCAGACAGACAGTCAGAACCGTGCTCTAGGTCTATCTATCAGTATAGGCAGGTCAGCCACCAGACAGACAGAACCGTGCTCTAGGTCTATCTATCAGTATAGGCAGGATAGCCACCAGACAGACAGAACCATGCTCTAGGTCTATCTATCAGTATAAGCAGGTCAGCCACCAGACAGACAGTCAGAACCGTGCTCTAGGTCTATCTATCAGGATAGGCAGGTCAGCCACCAGTCAGAACCATGCACTAGGTCTATCTATCAGTATAGGCAGGTCAGCCACCAGTCAGAACCGTGCACTAGGTCTATCTATCAGTATACGCAGGTCAGCCACCAGACAGAACCGTGCTCTAGGTCTATCTATCAGTATAGGCAGGTCAGCCACCAGACAGACAGAACCGTGCACTAGGTCTATCTATCAGTATAGGCATGTCAGCCACCAGACAGTCTGAACCTTGCTCTAGGTCTATCTATCAGTATATGCAGGTCAGCCACCACACAGACAGAACCGTGCTCTAGGTTTATCTATCAGTATAGGCAGGTCAGCCACCAGACAGAACCGTGCACTAGGTCTCTCCATCAGTATAGGCAGGTCAGCCACCAGACAGACCAGTGCTCTAGGTCTATCTATCAGTATAGGCAGGTCAGCCACCGGACAGACAGAACCGTGCACTAGGTCTATCTATCAGTATAGGCAGGTCAGCCACCAGACAGACAGAACCGTACACTAGGTCTATCTATCAGTATAGGCAGGTCAGCCACCAGACAGACAGTCAGAACCGTGCACTAGATCTATCTATAAGTATAGGCAGGTCAGCCACCAGTCAGAAACGTGCACTAGGTCTATCTATCAGTATAGGCAGGTCAGCCACCAGGCAGACCAGTGCTCTAGGTCTATCTATCAGTATAGGCAGGTCAGCCACCAGACAGACAGAACCGTGCTCTAGGTCTATCTATCAGTATAGGCAGTTCAGCCACCAGACAGACAGTCAGAACCGTGCTCTAATTCTATCTATCAGTATAGGCAGGTCAGCCACCAGACAGACAGAACCATGCTCTAGGTCTATCTATCAGTATAGGCAGGTCAGCCACCAGACAGACAGTCAGAACCGTGCTCTAGGTCTGTCTATCAGGATAGGCAGGTCAGCCACCAGTCAGAACCGTGCACTAGGTCTATCTATCATTATACGCAGGTCAGCCACTAGACAGAACCGTGCTCTAGGTCTATGTATCAGTATAGGCAGGTCAGCCACCAGACAGACAGAACCGTGCACTAGGTCTATCTATCAGTATAGGCAGGTCAGCCACCAGACAGTCTGAACGGTGCTCTAGGTCTATCTATCCGTATGGCAGGTCAGCCACCACACAGACAGAACCGTGCTCTAGGTTTATCTATCAGTATAGGCAGGTCAGCCACCAGACAGAACCGTGCACTAGGTCTCTCCATCAGTATAGGCAGGTCAGCCACCAGACAGACCAGTGCTCTAGGTCTATCTATCAGTATAGGCAGGTCAGCCACCAGACAGACAGAACCGTACACTAGGTCTATCTATCAGGATAGGCAGGTCAGCCACCAGACAGAACCATGCACTAGGTCTATCTATCAGTATAGGCAGGTCAGCCACCAGACAGACAGTCAGAACCGTGCACTAGGTCTATCTCTCAGGATAGGCAGGTCAGCCATCAGACAGTCAGGATGACCAGGGATGTTCTCTGTTTAGTGAGTGGGATGACCAGGGATGTTCTCTGTTTAGTGAGTCCACCAGATCAGAGGCAGTAGGGATGACCAGGGATGTTCTCTGTTTAGTGAGTCCTCCAGATCAGAGGCAGTAGGGATGACCAGGGATGTTCTGTTGATAAGTGTGTGAATTGGACCATGTTCCTGTCCTGCTAAGCATTCAAAATGTAACAAGTACTTTTTGGTGTCAAATGAAAATGTAAGTAGTAAAAAGTGCAATATTTTCTTAAGGAATGTAGTGAAGTAAAAATAGTCAACAACATAAATAGTCAAGTAAAGTACAGACAACCATCAAAAACGACTTTAGTAGTACATTAAAGTATTTTTTACTTAAGTACTTTACACCACTGCAATGTCTATCGTTCACCTCTTCCTCTGGTTTTATTTGAACAGCTTTCCCAGGCCGTTATAGCCTACTGTCTAGTTAACTGCACTCAATAGTTTTTTAAGTTAGTGCTTTTTTCTTTAAGTTAACAATCCCAATTTAAACGTGTAATGTTTAAACTTTCAAACCCCTACATTAAAACTACAGTGGGGGAAAAAAGTATTTGATCTCCTGCTGATTTTGTACGTTTACCCACTTACAAAGAAATGATCTGTAACGATCGTCTGAAAGAGGGGACCAAGATGCAGCGTGGTAAGTGGTCATCATTTATTATAAATGACGAAACACTTAAGCAAAGAAACAAAAACGAAAGCCAACAGTTCTGTCAGGTGAAAAACACAAGACAGAAAACAACTACCCACAAAACCCCAAAGGAAAACAGGCTGCCTAAGTATGGCCCCCAATCAGCGACAACGATGTACAGCTGTCCCTGATTGAGAGCCATACCAGGCCAAAACAAAGAAATACAAAAACATAGAAAAAAGGACATAGAATGCCCACCCAAATCACACCCTGACCAAACCTAAATAGAGACATAAAAAGGCTCTCTCAGGTCAGGGCGTGACATGATCAGTCTATAATTTTAATCGTAGGTTTATTTGAACAGTGAGAGACAGAATAACAACAAAAAATCCAGAAAAACGCATGTCAAAAATGTTATAAAATGATTTGCATTTTAATGAGGGAAATAAGTATTTGACCCCGCTGCAAAACATGACTTAGTACTTGGTGGCAAAACCCTTGTTGGCAATCACAGAGGTCAGATATTTCTTGTAGTCAGCCACCAGGTTTGCACACATCTCAGGAGGGATTTTGTCCCACTCCTCATTGCAGATCTTCTCCAAGTCACTAAGGTTTCGAGGCTGACGTTTGGCAACTCGAACCTTCAGCTCCCTCCACAGATTTTCTATGGGATTAAGGTCTGGAGACTGGCAAGGCCACTCCAGGACCTTAACCTCTCTGGGCCAGTGGGACGTTTGCGTCCCACCCTATTCAACAGCCAGTGGAATCGCGTGGCGCGAAATACAAATACCTAAAAAATGCTATAACTTCAATTTCTCAAACATATGACTATTTTACACCATTTGAAACATAAGACTCTCATTAATCTAACCACGTCGTCCAATTTCAAAAAGGCTTTACAGCGAAAGCAAAACATTAGATTAAGTCAGGAGAGTACCCAGCCAAAAATAATCACACAGCCATTTTCAAAGAAAGCATATATGTCACAAAAACCAAAACCACAGCTAAATGCAGCACTAACCTTTGATGATCTTCATAAGATGACACTCCTAGGACATTATGTTATACAATACATGCATGCTTTGTTCGATCAAGTTCATATTTATATCAAAAACCAGCTTTTTACATTAGCATGTGATGTTCAGAACTAGCATACCCACCAAAAACTTCCGGTGAATTTACTCATGATTAACGTTGACAAAATAAATATCAATTATTTTAAGAATTATACATACAGAACTCCTTTGTGCAAACGCTATGTCAGATTTTAAAATAGCTTTTCGGTGAAAGCACATTTTGCAATATTCTGAGTACATAGCTCAGCCATCATGGCTAGCTAATTTGACACCCACCAAGTTTGGGACAACCTAAACTCAGAATTACTATTAGAGAAATAGGATTACCTTTGCTGTTCTTCATCAGAATGAACTCCCAGGACTTCTACTTCAACAACAAATGTTGTTTTGGTTCCAAATAATCCATAGTTATATCCAAATGCCTATGTTTTGTTCGTGCGTTCAGGTCACTATCCGAAGGGTAACGCGCGAGCGTATTTCATGACAAAGAAATTCAAAATATTCCATTACCGTACTTCGAAGCATGTCAAACGCTGTTTAAAATCAATTTTTATGCTATTTTTCTCGTAAAATAGCGATAATATTCCAACCGGACAATGTTTTATTCATTCAAAGAGAGAAAGAAAAAAATGGCGAAGTCTCGTGACCGCGCATCTCCAGTGTTACTGTCCCCAGGCAGGCCACTTACAAACTCTGCTACTGTACTTTGCTCAGAGACAGGAGACGCGTCATTCCACTTTCTAAAGGCTTTAGAGAGCCAATGGAAGCCTTAGAAAGTGTCACTTATCAGCACAGATGCTGTAATTTCGAGAGAGATGCAACAGAAGGACAACAAATTGTCAGACAGGGCACTTCCTGCATGAAATCTTCTCAGGTTTTGGCCTGCCATATGAGTTCTGTTATACTCACAGACACCATTCAAACAGTTTTAGAAACTTTAGAGTGTTTTCTATCCAAATCTACTAATTATATGCATATTCTCGTTTCTGGGCAAGAGTAGTAACCAGTTTAAATCGGGTACGTTTTTTTTCCGGCCGTGAAAATACTGCCCCCTAGCCCCAACAGGTTAATGTGCTTCTTCTTGTGCCACTCCTTTGTTGCCTTGGCCGTGTGTTTTGGGTCATTGTCATGCTGGAATACCCATCCATGACCCATTTTCAATGCCCTGGCTGAGGGAAGGAGGTTCTCACCCAAGATTTGACGGTACATGGCACCGTCCATCGTCTCTTTGATGCGATGAAGTTATCCTTTCCCCTTAGCAGAAAAGCACCCCCAAAGCATAATGTTTCCACCTCCATGTTTGACGGTGGGGATGGTGTTCTTGGGGTCATAGGCAGCATTCCTCCTCCTCCAAACACGGCGAGTTGAGTTGATGTCAAAGAGCTCCATTTTGGTCTCATCTGACCACAACACTTTCACCAGTTGTCCTCTGAGTCATTCAGATGTTCATTGGCAGACTTCAGACGGGCCTGTATATGTATTCTTGAGCAGGGGGACCTTGCGGGCGGTGCAGGATTTCAGTCCTTCACGGCGTAGTGTGTTACCAATTGTTTTCTTGGTGACTATGGTCCCAGCTGCCTTGAGATCATTGACAAGATCCTTCCGTGTGGTTCTGGGCTGATTCCTCGCCGTTCTCATGATCATTGCAACTCCACGAGGTGAGATCTTGAATGGAGCCCCAGGCCGAGGGAGATAGACAGTTCTTTTGTGTTTCTTCCTGTCACGTCCTGACCAGTAAATCGGATATTTGTTATTTGAGTTTGGTCAGGACGTGGCAAGGGGTATTTGTTTTATATGGTTCGGGGTGGTTGTGTATGTAGAGGGGTGTTAGATTTATGTATTCCGGGGTTTTTGGTTATCATTCTATGTTAGTTTATTTCTATGTTCTGTCAAGTCGTTTGTATTTCTATGTTTTACTAATTGGTGTTGGGGCCTTCAGTTGGAGGCAGCTGGCTATCGTTGCCTCTGATTGAAGGTCCTATAATTAGGAATATGTTTGTTTTGGGGTTTGTGGGAGATTGTTCTTTGTATTGCTGTGTGGGGGGGGCACACGGGTAGTTTGGCTGGGCGAGGATTAAGCCCCAAGCCAAATCCCTGTGCTTTTTTGAGGCAACCTATGACTGGACAGGCCCCGTGGTTCGGGGTAATGCGTACTGTGGCGAGGCCAAGTATTTTCAGGCCAGTGTGCGCAGTGCAGGCGCCCCGCATTTGCCAGGGGGAAGTGGGCATCCAGCCAGTACGGGCGGGGCCAGTCCTGCACTTGAGACCGCCAGTGCGCCTTCACGGTCCAGTGTATCCTGTTCCCGCTCCTCGCACTAGCCGTGAGGTGCGTGTCTCCAGTCTGGCACATCCCAAGCCAGCACCACGCACTAGGCTTCCAGTGCATCAGCCCAGTCCAGTATGTCCTGTTCCTGTTCCTCGCACTACCCTTGAGGTGCGTGTCCTTAGTCTGGCGTCGACTAAGCCAGCACCATGCACTAGGCTTCCAGTGCATCAGCCCAGTCCAGTACGTCCTGTTCCTGCTCCCCGCACTAGCCCTGAGGTGCGTGTCCCCAGTCTGGTACCTCCACTACCAGCCCCACGCATCAGGCTTCCAGTGCGTCAGCCCAGACCCGAGCTTCCGAAGACAGTGCCTCATCCAGAGTGTCCGGTAACAGTGCCTCGTCCAGAACTTCCGGCAACAGTGCCTCGTCCAGAACTTCCGGCAACAGTGCCTCGTCCAGAACTTCCGGCAACAGTGCCTCGTCCAGAGTGTCCGGCAACAGTGCCTTGTCCAGAGTGTCCGGAACCAAGAGAGACGGCCCACTGTCCGGAACCAAGAGAAACGGCCCACTGTCCGGAACCAAGATAGACGGCCCACTGTCCAGAGCTCCCAGAGTCGTCCTACAGTCCGGAGCTCCCAGAGTCGTCCTACAGTCCGGAGCTCCCAGAGTCGTCCTACAGTCCGGAGCTCCCAGAGTTGTCCTACAGTCCGGAGCTCCCAGAGTACAGTCCAGGGTCCACAGTGACAGGCTTCAGGCAGAGGTATTCAGTGGGGGTGGACTGGTCAGGTAGGGAACTAAGGCCTGAGCCTAAGCCACCTCCACTGTAGGAGGTTTGGGGAGGGGGGGTGTAGCACGGGAGGCGTCGGTGACGGCAGCCACCCTCCCTTCCCTCCCTTTTGTAAGGGGTTTATTTTTGGTGTATTTTTGTTGTCAGGTGCATCCGGGGTCTGCACCTTTGGTGGGGGTGTACTGTCACATCCTGACCAGTAAAGGGGTTATTTGTTATTTGAGTTTGGTCAGGACGTGGCAGGGGGTATTTGTTTTATATGGTTCGGGGTGGTTTTGTATGTAGAGGGGTGTTAGATTTATGTATTCCGGGGTTTTTGGTTATTGTTCTATGTTAGTTTATTTCTATGTTCTGTCTAGTCGTTTGAATTTCTATGTTTTACTAATTGGTGTTGGGGCCTTCAGTTGGAGGCAGCTGTCTATCGTTGCCTCTGATTGATGGTCCTATAATTAGGAGTATGTTTGTTTTGGAGTTTGTCGGAGATTGTTCTTTGTATTGCTGTGTGAGCCTACAAGACTGTTTGTCGTCCGTTCATCGTTTTCTTGTTTTGTTTTGTGTTTAATAAAAATGAGCATTCACATACCCGCTGCGCCTTGGTCCATCCATTACGACGGACATGACAGAATCTCCCACCAACCACGGACCAAGCAGCGGAGGAAAGAGCAACAGGTGGACTATCAGGAGTCGTGGACCTGGGAGGAGATTAAAGCCGGAGTGGGCCAATGGAGGAAGGTGAAAGAGGACCGGGAATGTTACAGGGGTACACGGTTGGCGTTCAAACCTGAGAGGCAGCCCCAATACATTTTTTGGGGGGGCACACGGGTAGTTTGGCTGGGCGAGGATTAAGCCCCAAGCCAAATCCCCGTGCTTTTTTGAGGCAACCTATGACTGGACAGGTCCCGTGGTTCGGGGTAATGCGTACTGTGGCGAGGCTAAGTATTTTCAGGCCGGTGTGCGCAATGCCAGCGCTCCCGCATTTGCCAGGGGGAAGTGGGCATCCAGCCAGTACGGGCGGTGCCAGTCCTGCACTTGAGACCGCCAGTGCGCCTTCACGGTCCAGTGTATCCTGTTCCCGCTCCTCGCACTAGCCGTGAGGTGCGTGTCTCCAGTCTGGCACATCCCAAGCCAGCACCACGCACTAGGCTTCCAGTGCATCAGCCCAGTCCAGTATGTCCTGTTCCTGCTCCTCGCACTAGCCTTGAGGTGCGTGTCCTTAGTCTGGCGTCGACTAAGCCAGCACCATGCACTAGGCTTCCAGTGCATCAGCCCAGTCCAGTACGTCCTGTTCCTGCTCCCCGCACTAGCCCTGAGGTGCGTGTCCCCAGTCTGGTACCTCCACTACCAGCCCCACGCATCAGGCTTCCAGTGCGTCAGCCCAGACCCGAGCTTCCGAAGACAGTGCCTCATCCAGAGTGTCCGGTAACAGTGCCTCGTCCAGAACTTCCGGCAACAGTGCCTCGTCCAGAACTTCCGGCAACAGTGCCTCGTCCAGAACTTCCGGCAACAGTGCCTCGTCCAGAGTGTCCGGCAACAGTGCCTTGTCCAGAGTGTCCGGAACCAAGAGAGACGGCCCACTGTCCGGAACCAAGAGAGACGGCCCACTTTCAGGTACCAAGAGAGACGGCCCATTGTCCGGAGCTCCCAGAGTCGTCCTACAGTCCGGAGCTCCCAGAGTCGTCCTACAGTCCGGAGCTCCCAGAGTCGTCCTACAGTCCGGAGCTCCCCGAGTTGTCCTACAGTCCGGAGCTCCCAGAGCACAGTCCAGGGTCCACAGTGACAGGCTTCAGGCAGAGGTATTCAGTGGGGGTGGACTGGTCAGGTAGGGATCTGTATTCAGTCTCTTTTAACAGACATGCTGTGACTGGGTCCAGTCTATATTCAGTCTTGGACTATAGAGTGGGTGGTGACCATAGAAATACATATTACTATTTAATTCATTAGTTGTGACTCTATCTCCATTTGTGGCTACATTAACTCAATTGTGACTGTAGGGTGGGAGGAGTGCAGTGACAGGGAGGGAGGGAGGCCAAAGGGTGAATGGAACAGCCAGCTATCTCCTCTACCGCCTCCCATTTGCAGCCACAAGATCAGCTTCTGTGTGAAAGGGCCAGCAGCCCAGCAGCCCAGCAGCCCAGCAGGACTACAGACCAGCAGCCCAGCAGGCCTACAGCCCAGCAGGCCTACAGCCCAGCAGCCCAGCAGGTCTACAGCCCAGCAGCCCAGCAGGACTACAGACCAGCAGCCCAGCAGGCCTACAAGCCAGCAGGCCTACAGCCCAGCAACCCAGCAGCCCAGCAGGTCTACAGCCCAGCAGCCCAGCAGGCCTACAGCCCAGCAGCCCAGCAGGACTACAGACCAGCAGCCCAGCAGTTCTACAGCCCAGCAGGCCGACAGCCCAGCAGGTCTACAGCCCAGCAGCCCAGCAGGTCTACAGCTCAGCAGCCCAGCAGGCAAGCAGTCCATCAGCCCAGCAGGACTACAGCCCAGCAGCCCAGCAGTCCTAGAAGCCCAGCAGGCCTACAGCCCAGCAGGCAAGCAGTCCATCAGCCCAGCAGGACTACAGTCCATCAGCCCAGCAGACATACAGCCCAGCAGCCCAGCAGGACTACAGACCAGCAGCCCAGCAGTCCTAGAAGCCCAGCAGTCCTACAGCCCAGCAGTCCTACAGCCCAGCAGCCCAGCAAGACTACAGCCCAGCAGTCCTACAGCCCAGCAGCCCAGCAGTCCTACAGCCCAGCAGGCCTACAGCCCAGCAGACCTACAGCCCAGCAGCCCAGCAGGCCTACAGCCCAGCAGGTCCTACAGCCCAGCAAGCCTACAGCCCAGCATCCCAGCAGGCTTACAGCCCAGCAGCCCAGCAGGCCTACAGCCCAGCAGGTCCTACAGCCCTACAGCCCAGCAGCCCTACAGCCCAGCATCCCAGCAGCCCTACAGCCCAGCAGCCCTACAGCCCAGCATCCCAGCAGCCCTACAGCCCAGCAGGCCTACAGCCCAGCATCCCAGCAGGCCTACAGCCCAGCAGGCCTACAGCCCAGCAGCCCAGCAGGCCTACAGCCCAGCAGGTCCTACAGCCCAGCAAGCCTACAACCCAGCATCCCAGCAGGCTTACAGCCCAGCAGCCCAGCAGGCCTACAGCCCAGCAGGTCCTACAGCCCAGCAAGCCTACAGCCCAGCATCCCAGCAGGCTTACAGCCCAGCAGCCCAGCAGGCCTACAGCCCAGCAGGTCCTACAGCCCTACAGCCCAGCAGCCCTACAGCCCAGCATCCCAGCAGCCCTACAGCCCAGCAGCCCAGCAGGCCTACAGCCCAGCAGGCCTACAGCCCAGCAGCCCAGCAGGCCTACAGCTCAGCAGGTCCTACAGCCCAGCAGCCCTACAGCCCAGCATCCCAGCAGCCCTACAGCCCAGCAGGTCCTACAGTCCTACAGCCCAGCAGCCCAGCAGGCTTACAGCCCAGCATCCCAGCACCCCTACAGTCCTACAGACCAGCAGCCCAGCAGGCCTACAGCCCAGCAGCCCAGCAGGCTTACAGCCCAGCAGCCCTACAGCCCAGCATCCCAGCAGCCCTACAGCCCAGCATCCCAGCAGCCCTACAGCCCAGCAGCCCAGCAGGCCTACAGCCCAGCAGCCCAGCAGGCTTACAGCCCAGCAGTCCTACAGCCCAGCAGCCCAGCAGGCTTACATCCCAGCACCCCTACAGTCCTACAGCTCTACAGCTCTACAGCCCTACAGGCCTACAGCCCTCATTGTCTGTGTGACAGGGCCTACAACCCAGCAGCCCAGCAGTCTAAATAAATGTTCTATTTCATCCGTTTCTTAAAATGTTAAATTGTATGAATTTATACATTACAATGTAGGCTTAATATTTTGCAATTTTTGGTAAATCAACTAGATTTCCTTATTGATATGATTACAAATAACTCAAAGTAACTTATAACTTAAAAATGCTGCACTTATATTTACAATTTCCCGTGCTAGGGTTTCACTGTAGGTTACGGATTTTCCTGACATAACAAATCACATTCAAAGCAAAACAAATCACATTTTAAAGGGAAATTCGGGTTTGTAGGCCTGTTTGCATTATTCTGTTCAAATTGGAATTGTGTTGTGAATTTAATATAATGACGTTTTTTTGCACAGCAAAATATTTCGTCTTGACATAATGAACTGTGTTGGGCTGGACTGCATGTTAATTCCAACAAAACTCACCCTTATTTAGCATTTTAACTATGTTCATCTTAATTAAGAGTTGAATCAGTAAATTGTTTTATGTTTCCCCCCTCAGTTTCCCCTCCAACGTCTTTCTGAAATTAAAAAAAAATTAAAATCCCAACTCAAAATTTGTCCCAATAGAAACAATTATTTTCAATAACAGGCCTGTTAATATAGGACTTTTTTGAGCGTTGAAATCCACACAATTAAATAAGACTTGTAAAATCGATCTGTATTCAGTCTCTTTTAACAGACATGCTGTGACTGGGTCCAGTCTATATTCAGTCTTAGACTATAGAGTGGGTGGTGACCATAGAAATACATATTACTATTTAATTCATTGGTTGTGACTCTATCTCCATTTGTGGCTACATTAACTCAATTGTGACTGTAGGGTGGGAGGAGTGCAGTGACAGGGAGGGAGGGGGGCCATAGGGTGAATGGAACAGCCAGCTATCTCCTCTGTCGCCTCCCATTTGCAGCCACAAGATCAGCTTCTGTGTGAAAGGGCCAGCAGCCCAGCAGCCCAGCAGGACTACAGACCAGCAGCCCAGCAGGCCTACAGCCCAGCAGGCCTACAGCCCAGCAGCCCAGCAGGTCTACAGCCCAGCAGCCCAGCAGGACTACAGACCAGCAGCCCAGCAGCCCAGCAGGCCTACAGCCCAGCAGGCCTACAGCCCAGCATCCCAGCAGCCCAGCAGGTCTACAGCCCAGCAGCCCAGCAGGCCTACAGCCCAGCAGGCAAGCAGTCCATCAGCCCAGCAGGACTACAGTCCATCAGCCCAGCAGGCATACAGCCCAGCAGCCCAGCAGGACTACAGACCAGCAGCCCAGCAGTCCTAGAAGCCCAGCAGTCCTACAGCCCAGCAGTCCTACAGCCCAGCAGCCCAGCAAGACTACAGCCCAGCAGTCCTACAGCCCAGCAGGCCTACAGCCCAGCAGACCTACAGCCCAGCAGCCCAGCAGGTCTACAGCCCAGCATGTCCTACAGCCCAGCAAGCCCACCGCCCAGCATCACAGCAGGCTTACAGCCCAGCAGCCCAGCAGGCCTACAGCCCAGCAGGTCCTACAGCCCTACAGCCCAGCAGCCCTACAGCCCAGCATCCCAGCAGCCCTACAGCCCAGCAGCCCTACAGCCCAGCATCCCAGCAGCCCTACAGCCCAGCAGGCCTACAGCCCAGCATCCCAGCAGGCCTACAGCCCAGCAGGCCTACAGCCCAGCAGCCCAGCAGGCCTACAGCCCAGCAGGTCCTACAGCCCAGCAAGCCTACAGCCCAGCATCCCAGCAGGCTTACAGCCCAGCAGCCCAGCAGGCCTACAGCCCAGCAGGTCCTACAGCCCAGCAAGCCTACAGCCCAGCATCCCAGCAGGCTTACAGTCCAGCAGCCCAGCAGGCCTACAGCCCAGGAGGTCCTACAGCCCTACAGCCCAGCAGCCCTACAGCCCAGCATCCCAGCAGCCCTACAGCCCAGCAGCCCAGCAGGCCTACAGCTCAGCAGGTCCTACAGCCCAGCAGCCCTACAGCCCAGCATCCCAGCAGCCCTACAGCCCAGCAGGTCCTACAGCCCTACAGCCCAGCAGCCCAGCAGTCCTACAGCCCAGCAGCCCAGCAGGCTTACAGCCCAGCATCCCAGCACCCCTACAGTCCTACAGACCAGCAGCCCAGCAGGCCTACAGCCCAGCAGCCCAGCAGCCCAGCAGGCCTACAGCCCAGCAGGCCTACAGCCCAGCATCCCAGCAGCCCAGCAGGTCTACAGCCCAGCAGCCCAGCAGGCCTACAGCCCAGCAGGCAAGCAGTCCATCAGCCCAGCAGGACTACAGTCCATCAGCCCAGCAGGCATACAGCCCAGCAGCCCAGCAGGACTACAGACCAGCAGCCCACAGTCCTAGAAGCCCAGCAGTCCTACAGCCCAGCAGTCCTACAGCCCAGCAGCCCAGCAAGACTACAGCCCAGCAGTCCTACAGCCCAGCAGGCCTACAGCCCAGCAGACCTACAGCCCAGCAGCCCAGCAGGTCTACAGCCCAGCATGTCCTACAGCCCAGCAAGCCTACCGCCCAGCATCCCAGCAGGCTTACAGCCCAGCAGCCCAGCAGGCCTACAGCCCAGCAGGTCCTACAGCCCTACAGCCCAGCAGCCCTACAGCCCAGCATCCCAGCAGCCCTACAGCCCAGCTGCCCTACAGCCCAGCATCCCAGCAGCCCTACAGCCCAGCAGGCCTACAGCCCAGCATCCCAGCAGGCCTACAGCCCAGCAGGCCTACAGCCCAGCAGCCCAGCAGGCCTACAGCCCAGCAGGTCCTACAGCCCAGCAAGCCTACAGCCCAGCATCCCAGCAGGCTTACAGCCCAGCAGCCCAGCAGGCCTACAGCCCAGCAGGTCCTACAGCCCAGCAAGCCTACAGCCCAGCATCCCAGCAGGCTTACAGCCCAGCAGCCCAGCAGGCCTACAGCCCAGCAGGTCCTACAGCCCTACAGCCCAGCAGCCCTACAGCCCAGCATCCCAGCAGCCCTACAGCCCAGCAGCCCAGCAGGCCTACAGCTCAGCAGGTCCTACAGCCCAGCAACCCTACAGCCCAGCATCCCAGCAGCCCTACAGCCCAGCAGGTCCTACAGCCCTACAGCCCAGCAGCCCAGCAGTCCTACAGCCCAGCAGCCCAGCAGGCTTACAGCCCAGCATCCCAGCACCCCTACAGTCCTACAGACCAGCAGCCCAGCAGGCCTACAGCCCAGCAGCCCAGCAGGCTTACAGCCCAGCAGCCCTACAGCCCAGCATCCCAGTAGCCCTACAGCCCAGCAGCCCAGCAGGCTTACAGCCCAGCAGTCCTACAGCCCAGCAGCCCAGCAGGCTTACATCCCAGCACCACTACAGCCCTACAGGTCTACAGCTCTACAGCCCTACAGGCCTACAGCCCTCATTGTCTGTGTGACAGGGCCTACAACCCAGCAGCCCAGCAGTCTAAATAAATGTTCTATTTCATCCGTTTCTTAAAATGTTAAATTGTATGAATTTATACATTACAATGTAGGCTTAATATTTTGCAATTTTTGGTAAATCAACTAGATTTCCTTATTGATATGATTACAAATAACTCAAAGTAACTTATAACTTAAAAATGCTGCACTTATATTTACAATTTCCCGTGCTAGGGTTTCACTGTAGGTTACGGATTTTCCTGACATAACAAATCACATTCAAACCAAAACAAATCACATTTTAAAGGGAAATTCGGGTTTGTAGGCCTGTTTGCATTATTCTGTTCAAATTGGAATTGTGTTGTGAATTTAATATAATGACGTTTTTTTGCACAGCAAAATATTTCGTCTTGACATAATGAACTGTGTTGGGCTGGACTGCATGTTAATTCCAACAAAACTCACCCTTATTTAGCATTTTAACTATGTTCATCTTAATTAAGAGTTGAATCAGTAAATTGTTTTATGTTTCCCTCCTCAGTTTCCCCTCTAACGTCTTTCTGAAATAAAAAATAAAAAAAATCCAAACTCAAAATTTGTCCCAATAGAAACAATTATTTTCAATAACAGGCCTGTTAATATAGGACTTTTTTGAGCGTTGAAATCCACACCTTTATGTCAATGACTATTAAAGTATATTCGTTAATAAAGGTTCATGTCAATTGCCTTTTTACATTTAGATGGGGAGCAGATATATTTATATATATATAAAAAAAAAAATATTGTGCATTTTTACACTCTACTAACCATGACTAACCATCCATATTCGCAGCCTATCTCCCCTCCCACTACGTCTCCAGTTCAGACCGCGGCCCTGCGCGCCGTTCTATCCGTCACCTTGAGCTCCCGTTCCCTCTGCTCTGCTCGGTCTAATTAAAAGCTTAATAGCCCTCGAGACAGGGTCCATGCGGTGAGTTTACCCGGTCCTCGGTTCTCAGAGCCGCGTGCCTCGGATCCCATTATTTGCTTGAATAAACCTTTTTAGGGCCAGAAATGTGACACGGGGGTGTCCGGTGTTGTGTTTCTATGGCCTGCCGCTATAAGCCGAGGCCAGGGGGGGACATCAGATCAACAGAGGGGTTTTAATACCCTACATCATTAAGTCCGTATAGCACTAGATTGTGTTTAATGGTGAGAACGAACGGGTGTAGAACTATTATATTTGGTGTGAATTAATTAAATATAATGATGAAAATTACTGCTCAGAATTTCATTACGTAAATAGTGCCAAATAGAAACCGGTGAAATAACCAAATAGCCATGCAGAGACAGGGCTATATGAATTTGAGAGATTAGAGCCAATTCCTTTTATGGCTTAGTGTAGGTCCTACTTTCAATTCAATACCATATACACCTGAGTATAGGCTTTTAATCCTTGTTGCTCCGTGAGCTTCAACGCCTCTAAAACTATTTATATAACCCGATTTGGATGTTTGGAGTCAAATTGTTTCATAGTCACTGTGGTAATTTCATACAGCCAATGTTGCTCAGGGCTTGACATTAACTTTGTTTGCCTCTTGTCCATCAGATAAGTAGGACTGATTTTTTTACTTGTCCTAAAGCTGAAGCCACTTGTCCCCACAAAAAAAAGGTTCCTAACACCATTGCCAAAAAGGTGACTGAAAATGAGGGAAGTACATAGGATGGATATGAAATCATTTTATGCGCTTGCCCATAGACGATGCTATCGGCCTTTAATTAACGGCCTTCCTAAATAAAATGTTATGATGCATTTGGCTGGCCTGCCACGGGAGGGATGAGAGCAATCATGACATTGACTAAATATATTTACTGGAGACAAATATTTTCGAAGAGCCTAATTCCACTCTGGTGGAGCTGTGGATCTAAATAGATGTGTAGTAGGCTAGGTCTATCTGTAGTAGGCTAGGTCTATCTGTAGTAGGCTAGGTCTATCTGTAGTAGGCTAGGTCTATCTGTAGAAGCCAAGGCCTATCTGGCTATCTGTAGTAGTATAGGTCTATCTGTCTATCTGTAGTAGTATAGGTCTATCTGGCTATCTGTAGTAGTATAGGTATATCTGGCTATCTGTAGTAGTATAGGTCTATCTGTAGTAGTATAGGCCTATCTGGCTATCTGTAGTAGTATAGGTCTATCTGGCTATCTGTAGTAGTATAGGTCTATCTGGCTATCTGTAGTAGTATAGGTCTATCTGTAGTAGTATAGGCCTATCTGGCTATCTGTAGTAGTATAGGTCTATCTGGCTATCTGTAGTAGCCAAGGCCTATCTGGCTATCTGTAGTAGCCAAGGCCTATCTGGCTATCAGTAGTAGTATAGGTCTATCTGGCTATCTGTAGTAGCCAAGGCCTATCTGGCTATCTGTAGTAGCCAAGGCCTATCTGGCTATCTGTAGTAGTATAGGCCTATCTGGCTATCTGTAGTAGTATAGGTATATCTGGCTATCTGTAGTAGTATAGGTCTATCTGTAGTAGTATAGGCCTATCTGGCTATCTGTAGTAGTATAGGTCTATCTGGCTATCTGTAGTAGTATAGGTCTATCTGGCTATCTGTAGTAGTATAGGTCTATCTGTAGTAGTATAGGCCTATCTGGCTATCTGTAGTAGTATAGGTCTATCTGGCTATCTGTAGTAGCCAAGGCCTATCTGGCTATCTGTAGTAGCCAAGGCCTATCTGGCTATCTGTAGTAGTATAGGTCTATCTGGCTATCTGTAGTAGCCAAGGCCTATCTGGCTATCTGTAGTAGCCAAGGCCTATCTGGCTATCTGTAGTAGTATAGGCCTATCTGGCTATCTGTAGTAGTATAGGCCTATCTGGCTATCTGTAGTAGTATAGGCCTATCTGGCTATCTGTAGTAGTATAGGTCTATCTGGCTATCTGTAGTAGTATAGGCCTATCTGGCTATCTGTAGTAACCAAGGCCTATCTGGCTATCTGTAGTAGCCAAGGCCTATCTGGCTATCTGTAGTAGCCAAGGCCTATCTGGCTATCTGTAGTAGTATAGGCCTATCTGGCTATCTGTAGTAGTATAGGCCTATCTGGCTATCTGTAGTAGTATAGGTCTATCTGGCTATCTGTAGTAGTATAGGTCTATCTGGCTATCTGTAGTAGTATAGGCCTATCTGGCTATCTGTAGTAGTATAGGCCTATCTGTCTATCTGTAGTAGTATAGATCTATCTGGCTATCTGTAGTAGTATAGGCCTATCTGGCTATCTGTAGTAGTATAGGTCTATCTGGCTATCTGTAGTAGTATAGGTCTATCTGGCTATCTGTGGTAGCCAAGGTCTATCTGGCTATCTGTAGTAGTATAGGTCTATCTGGCTATCTGTAGTAGTATAGGCCTATCTGTCTATCTGTAGTAGTATAGGTCTCTCTGGCTATCTGTAGTAGCCAAGGCCTATCTGGCTATCTGTAGTAGTATAGGCCTATCTGGCTATCTGTAGTAGTATAGGTCTATCTGGCTATCTGTAGTAGTATAGGCCTGTCTGGCTATCTGTAGTAGTATAGGCCTATCTGGCTATCTGTAGTAGTATAGGCCTGTCTGGCTATCTGTAGTAGTATAGGTCTATCTGGCTATCTGTAGTAGTATAGGTCTATCTGGCTATCTGTAGTAGTATAGGTCTATCTGGCTATCTGTAGTAGTATAGGCCTATCTGGCTATCTGTAGTAGTATAGGCCTATCTGGCTATCTGTAGTAGTATAGGTATATCTGGCTATCTGTAGTAGTATAGGTCTATCTGTAGTAGTATAGGCCTATCTGGCTATCTGTAGTAGTATAGGTCTATCTGGCTATCTGTAGTAGTATAGGTCTATCTGGCTATCTGTAGTAGTATAGGTCTATCTGTAGTAGTATAGGCCTATCTGGCTATCTGTAGTAGTATAGGTCTATCTGGCTATCTGTAGTAGCCAAGGCCTATCTGGCTATCTGTAGTAGCCAAGGCCTATCTGGCTATCTGTAGTAGTATAGGTCTATCTGGCTATCTGTAGTAGCCAAGGCCTATCTGGCTATCTGTAGTAGCCAAGGCCTATCTGGCTATCTGTAGTAGTATAGGCCTATCTGGCTATCTGTAGTAGTATAGGCCTATCTGGCTATCTGTAGTAGTATAGGCCTATCTGGCTATCTGTAGTAGTATAGGTCTATCTGGCTATCTGTAGTAGTATAGGCCTATCTGGCTATCTGTAGTAACCAAGGCCTATCTGGCTATCTGTAGTAGCCAAGGCCTATCTGGCTATCTGTAGTAGCCAAGGCCTATCTGGCTATCTGTAGTAGTATAGGCCTATCTGGCTAACTGTAGTAGTATAGGCCTATCTGGCTATCTGTAGTAGTATAGGTCTATCTGGCTATCTGTAGTAGTATAGGTCTATCTGGCTATCTGTAGTAGTATAGGCCTATCTGGCTATCTGTAGTAGTATAGGCCTATCTGTCTATCTGTAGTAGTATAGATCTATCTGGCTATCTGTAGTAGTATAGGCCTATCTGGCTATCTGTAGTAGTATAGGTCTATCTGGCTATCTGTAGTAGTATAGGTCTATCTGGCTATCTGTAGTAGTATAGGCCTATCTGGCTATCTGTAGTAGTATAGGCCTATCTGTCTATCTGTAGTAGTATAGATCTATCTGGCTATCTGTAGTAGTATAGGTCTATCTGGCTATCTGTAGTAGTATAGGTCTATCTGGCTATCTGTAGTAGTATAGGTCTATCTGGCTATCTGTGGTAGCCAAGGTCTATCTGGCTATCTGTAGTAGTATAGGTCTATCTGGCTATCTGTAGTAGTATAGGCCTATCTGTCTATCTGTAGTAGTATAGGTCTCTCTGGCTATCTGTAGTAGCCAAGGCCTATCTGGCTATCTGTAGTAGTATAGGCCTATCTGGCTATCTGTAGTAGTATTGGTCTATCTGGCTATCTGTAGTAGTATAGGCCTGTCTGGCTATCTGTAGTAGTATAGGCCTATCTGGCTATCTGTAGTAGTATAGGCCTGTCTGGCTATCTGTAGTAGTATAGGCCTATCTGGCTATCTGTAGTAGTATAGGCCTATCTGGCTATCTGTAGTAGCCAAGGCCTATCTGGCTATATGTAGTAGTATAGGTCTATCTGGCTATCTGTAGTAGTATAGGTCTATCTGTAGTAGTATAGGTCTATCTGGCTATCTGTAGTAGTATAGGCCTATCTGGCTATCTGTAGTAGTATAGGCCTATCTGTCTATCTGTAGTAGTATAGATCTATCTGGCTATCTGTAGTAGTATAGGCCTATCTGGCTATCTGTAGTAGTATAGGTCTATCTGGCTATCTGTAGTAGTATAGGTCTATCTGGCTATCTGTGGTAGCCAAGGTCTATCTGGCTATCTGTAGTAGTATAGGTCTATCTGGCTATCTGTAGTAGTATAGGCCTATCTGTCTATCTGTAGTAGTATAGGTCTCTCTGGCTATCTGTAGTAGTATAGGTCTATCTGGCTATCTGTGGTAGCCAAGGTCTATCTGGCTATCTGTAGTAGCCAAGGCCTATCTGGCTATCTGTAGTAGTATAGGCCTATCTGGCTATCTGTAGTAGTATAGGCCTATCTGGCTATCTGTAGTAGTATAGGTCTATCTGGCTATCTGTAGTAGTATAGGCCTGTCTGGCTATCTGTAGTAGTATAGGCCTATCTGGCTATCTGTAGTAGTATAGGCCTGTCTGGCTATCTGTAGTAGTATAGGCCTATCTGGCTATCTGTAGTAGTATAGGCCTATCTGGCTATCTGTAGTAGCCAAGGCCTATCTGGCTATATGTAGTAGTATAGGTCTATCTGGCTATCTGTAGTAGTATAGGTCTATCTGTAGTAGTATAGGTCTATCTGGCTATCTGTAGTAGTATAGGCCTATCTGGCTATCTGTAGTAGTATAGGCCTATCTGGCTATCTGTAGTAGTATAGGCCTATCTGGCTATCTGTAGTAGTATAGGCCTATCTGGCTATCTGTAGTAGTATAGGCCTATCTGGCTATCTGTAGTAGTATAGGTCTATCTGTAGTAGGCTAGGTCTATCTGTAGTAGCCAAGGCCTATCTGGCTATCTGTGGTAGAATAGGTTTATCTGGCTATCTGTAGTAGTATAGGTCTATCTGGCTATCTGTGGTAGCCAAGGCCTATCTGGCTATCTGTAGTAGTATAGGTCTATCTGTAGTAGTATAGGCCTATCTGGCTATCTGTAGTAGCCAAGGCCTATCTGGCTATCTGTGGATCTAAATAGATGTGTAGTAGGCTAGGTCTATCTGTAGTAGGCTAGGTCTATCTGTGCGTCTGTGTGTGGCGAAGCGTGCAGATGGAGCGATTGACAGTTAACGAGCTTCGCTGGCTGTGCGTCTTGTGATGGGTTGTAAATCATCATGGGCTGCAGAGCAACTCTCCAGTCCTCAGAACTGAATCACTATAAACTGATCCCATGTTTTCCTCCTCTCTTATTAGGCCCAGGCTACTATATATGTATGTGCTGTAGGTAGGTTGCACATTTCTGGAATACTATCGAAATAGCCCGAGGCCAACTTCGCATTTCTTTCCTCAGCTTTCCTCCGCTGTAGACTCAGTTTTCTTCTGACTCCTCATTAGATTTTCCCATCTTGGTACTGTTTGCTCCATTTCACGTGTTGTGGCCTAAAATATTTGTCATTCAAAATAAATCTGTGAATGAAGAATGGCATGGACTCCGACTTTCAGAATTATTCCCATTTAAAAGCTGCAAACATTAAGACATTAAACACTTTATTTGAACATTTTTAGAAAATACTCATTATAACTTTAACTTCTCTTATTGCTTTTATGATATTTCAGTTAGTAGGATGAGGCTTTTGGTCGTTTGGTTCGCTATGGCAAGGATTTGTTCTAGCCTCGCATGAATCATTTCTGTCTTATAATGCTTTGCTCAACTGTTAGGTTCGTTCCAATGTATCATCTGATTTTTATATTTTGCTGTTGTTTCTTCTATCTCTCATTATTACCTTACGTCTCCCATGTTTTGGGGTTATTTAAAAACAACTTAAAACTTGCTGAGATATTTTGCGCTGCTTTGTTGAGGCTTTAAGCTCTGTCTACATCATTCTCTTGCTTTGTGTAAATATAACATATTAATTGAAATAGATTATAGCGAATAGGAATATAGACAATTTACTCAGTGTCAACCATGCATTGCCCTGCTGTGCGCTGCGGCAACGCCGCTGCCTGATCCAGTTCTGATCGCAGTAATTGCTTGATATTGTGATTTGTTTTAACTTCTCCATTCGGACCACTGCAATCTATATTCTGGTTGTCCGACTATTTTTTTTTGTACTTGCCCCAGACAAGCGGACAATCCTTAATGTCTCAGTCCTGTTGCTGTGTGTTTTGTCAATGCCCTGTAGCCTACTAGTCCCAACAGTCTGACATAACTGCCTTCTGGGCTGCATCGCTTTATTGCACTTAGGTTAAATAAGGCTTATTCTATAGGCCTTCAGCACGTCGGCTTCTGATTTATGAGCTCTAGAATTCATTCTTCCATACGAGTAACCGTTCAATGTAAACGTTTAATTAAGTGTGTGGCATTCATTGTCCCGCTAGAGTCTGCGTAACCACGGAACATCTACCTCTCTCTCTCTCCCCAAGGATTCGTTGAGCGGGTGCCAGTGATGCGCAACAGAATTTAGTTACTCGCCTCCATAAGTGCGTGTCAGGTGGAGGCTGATGCACGTGTGTCTTTATTGCCAGGGAGACAGGAGAGGTAGAGGTGGATCCAACCAGCACCTCCTATCATGCAGACAGGACAGCGTGTAGCGAACAGCGACAGGACTTGATCTCTCCCTTCTATCTGACAACTCTACTCTGCCTGGCGCCTCCATCACTTTGAGGAGGTGAAGTAGTGAGAGTGTGTTTGACTGACTGGCTGACTGACTGACTGGCTGGCTGGCTGACTAACGGTGTGAGAAATGAATGGCTACGGATCGCCCTACCTGTACATGGGGGGCCCAGTGACCCAGGCCCGAGCGCCGCTCCAGAGGACCCCCAAGTGCGCTCGGTGCCGGAACCACGGCGTCCTGTCCTGGCTGAAGGGCCACAAGCGATACTGCCGCTTCAAGGACTGCACCTGTGAAAAATGCATCCTGATCATCGAGAGGCAGCGGGTCATGGCGGCGCAGGTGGCGCTTCGCAGACAGCAGGCCAACGAGAGTCTGGAGAGCCTCATCCCGGAGTCTCTGAGAGCTCTGCCCGGCATCACGGTGCCTGGACCCGGCGAGGGGAACCAGGGCCTGCCGCCCCGTTCTGGAGGAATGGACCTCCTATGGACCTCGAAACAGACTGCCAACATGCAGGGTAAGATGATGATAATAGTAATAATAATCAAAATAATAACATTCATAATACGCTTTTATAAAGCCTATAGGTTTGATTTATGAACTTTTATTCATATATATATATATATATGTATAAAAATCATTACAAAAATATATCTCAAACCTGCTGTATTTTATAAAGTTACAACAAAACCTGAGAAAGAGCCGACGTTTGGACAATTTAGTTAAACATGGGTAGCCTACATTTAGGCTATTGGCTGTAAACTGCGGCTAATGACAACACTGCAATGGCAACATTGCAAAACGCATTGCATTAGACTCAAAATTAAAATAAACAAGAATAGCCTTTTATTGTAATTATTTCTTTAAAGTTGTAGGCAATTTCTTTATCATAGATATTCAAGCTATTTAACTTTCTAAAACGGCAAGCGTCACTACATAAAGGCGATCAGCTTTCTTTTTTATTGTGTGTAGCTTAATATAATGTTTATACGGCTTTTAATTGGTTTGAGAAATTAAATGAATACAGACGTGATATTGTACTTCACAAGCCAAAGCATGTTACGGGTGTTCAACCCAGAGGTTATGTCACCGGTGGTCTGACCTAACAGAGACACATTAATACACATTGTTTATTTCCAGAACGCTATATCCACCAATTTTTTCGTATTTGTGTTTTTTATTTTTAAATGAGTAATGAATGCTATGTGTTTGTAAAATACAGTATTACTGCCCTCATATTTTGTATTCATAGATATTAGAACCCCTCTTTTTCTACCTTCTCTCTATTAAATCATCTGTTATTTTTATGAAGGTAAAAATACTTCTAACAATTACAATCAAAGTCACAACGTTACTAGATTCTATGAAATTCTTAAAATGACATATGGCCAATCATGAAAATTGTAGATAAAATACAAAATGTTTATTTTCAGATATTAATTTCATCTACAAAATTAACTCATGCAAAAGATAAACAAGGGACACACATAAACCCAAACTTTAGAAGCACAACGCACCGTTAGAAAATCACAGCAGCCCTACCAATTAAAGCTGAGGAAAGGGGCTGAAGAAAAGTAAATCCTTTATCCTATACTCCTCTAACAAGTATCCATGTAAGACAACATCAACGGAACAGAATGTATTTTTCTCCAGAGCCTGAATGTATTTTTCTCCAGAGCCTGAATGTATTTTTCTCCAGAGCCTGAATGTATTTTTCTCCAGAGCCTGAATGTATTTTTCTCCAGAGCCTGAATGTATTTTTCTCCAGAGCCTGTCCGTTCCCGATGGTGAAGGCCGGGGAATAGAGGCGAATGTCCCGGAGAATCAGAATGCAGGGTTCGAGTCCCGGGTTGTTTGTGTCGCCTGGTGGAGATTTTCAGCCATATTTGTTCCAGCCTGAAGATTATAGAATATGAGTATACAAACAATAATCAAGACACACATTACATTTGTACACACACACACACACACACACACACACTTCTGTAAGCAAGACCTTAATCTGCATTGGGTTGAGTCCAGACACTGCATGGTTTACAGTATTACATTGTTGTTGTACTGCGTCTGGTCCCCAGACCACATATTGAGTGTTTCGGTCTTGATAACCGTCCAAACTCAACTCCATGATGTGCGATGGAGTTGATCTGTGATTAGTGTGGGAGGACTGGAGCTCCGACGACACATAAAATTAATATTTCAGCACAAAGAATAGGATAATGTCATGTGTAAATGCGGGCTATTTCTTTGGTGCTGAAATACGTAGTTTTTCCTACATTTTTTTTTTTTAAATCGCTTTGGTACTATTTTCACAAGTATGTGGTAAATTTTCACAACTCTTAGTACAAAACTTCAAACTGGTCACACTTGTAACGCAGCCAGTCCATCTAAAACCTGTCATTGTGTATTTATTTGGATTGTAAACATCTATCACCACACATGCATTGATTCAAAATATACGTTTATTGTGAAATGTAATGACAACATTGGTTTAAACGCCAAAACACAACATAATATCTTTCAATGTAGTCGTTTTAACTACCTGTTAATCCAGTAGCAAAGCTGTTTCAAGATACGTTTTCAAATCGTTCTTAGAAGAGCTGAAAGTAACATGCTGCGGTACTGTAAATCACATTAGGAAATACACTTACATTACCCAACAACATGGACAGACAATCTATAATGTCCATAATCTATCCAATGTGTAATCAAAGGTGTCATCAATGAAGACATCCTCTACAATCATGCGTCAACAACAACAAAAAAACATTTAATTTTTCAGACATAATTGCAACATAGGTGTGCTGTCAGTAATCAAATGTAAGAAATTAAATCAAACAAATGAAATGAATGAAAATAAAATATAACGTTTAGGACGCATTAATTTGCATCAAGCCTGTCTTGAGCATTTGGACATACATTTTCATCCACATCAAGAGTGAAAGTCCTCGCAGTCTATGCACCGCGGGAAAAATATTTTGTCATGTCGTATCCAAGCTTGACATTAGGCTGCATTGATGTCGTCGCATACCTCATTCATGGCCTGCTGAAATAAAATGTCTCAATAAGGTTGAGGAAAGGAGAGTATGGGGACAGGTAAAGGTTCGGGGATGGGGATGGGCCCAAACCACGTCTGAATCACCTCTGCATGGTAGAACCTGACGTTGTCCCACACAGGTCTGCTCAATTTCTTTGAGAAACACAACGAAATGTGCAGCGTTGTAGGATCCAAGTAATGGCCTACATCGTAAAAACACCGTCTCCAGACATAGCTGCGGACATGTTTCCCCAACGCTGTCCAGAGGTTCCGCCACGGCATCTAGCTGTTGGCAAGGTTGAAGCCTGCTTCATCAACGATGGTCTAAAGTAGCATCAAGCTCCATCACCCTCTAAAAATATATTTTGGTTAGTTATTTTTACAGTATAGTTCCAATATGATATTGTGAAGTAGCATGTGCATCAAATTGTAACAGTATTTGCAATTTTATTTAACCTTTATTTAACTAGGTAAGTCAGTTAAAGAACTAATTGTTATTTACAGTGACCCCTACACCGGCCAAACCCTCCCGTAACCCGGACAACGCCGTCCTATGGGACTCCCGATCACAGCCGGATGTGATTTATTTTTATTTTTTATTTGACCTTTATTTAACCAGGTAGGCTAGTTGAGAACAAGTTCTCATTTACAACTGCGACCTGGCCAAGATAAAGCAAAGCAGTGTGACACAAACAACAACAGAGTTACACATGGAATAAACAAACATACTGTCAATAGTACAATAGAAAAGGTCTATTATACAGTGTGTGCAAATGAGGTAGGATAAGGGAGGTAAGCCAATGAATAGGCCATAGTGGCTAAATAATTACAATATAGCAATTTAACACTGGAGTGATAGATGTGCAGAAGATGAGTGTGCAAGTAGAGATACTGGGGTGCAACGGAGCAAAATAAATAAAATAACTGTATTGGGATGAGCTATGTACAGGTGCAGTGATCTGTGAGCTGGTGCTTAAAGCTAGTGAGGGAGATATGAGTGATACAGCTCGGGATCGAACCCGGGTCTGTAGTGACGCCTCTAGCACTGCTATGCAGTGCCTTAGACTGCTGCGCCACTCAGTCCCCTATAGAGTCCAGTTCTTTCACCCAGTTGTTGTTTTTCTCAAAAAGGCAACAGGTAAATGTCTTTCTTAGATACCTGCTGCCTCTTCAAAAGGCAAGCAATTGTTGGAAGGTTGATTGATGCCACATTGGAAAAGGTGTCATCGTTCTCCTCAATGGCCTGATTTATATGTCATCCACCCACACTCGTCACTGCTCAACTCCACCGACGTCGAAGCTACAGGCCGCCCACACTCGCCACTGCTCAACTCCACCGACGTCAAAGCTACAGGCCGCCCACACTCATCACTGCTCAACTCCATCGACGTCAAAGCTACAGGCCGCCCACACTCGCCACTGCTCAACTCCACCGACGTCAAAGCTACAGGCCGCCCACACTCGACACTGCTCAACTCCACCGATGTCAAAGCTACAGGCCGCCCACACTAGTCACTGCTCAACTCCACCGACGTCAAAGCTACAGGCCGCCCACACTCATCACTGCTCAACTCCACCGACGTCAAAGCTACAGGCCGCCCACACTCGCCACTGCTCAACTCCACCGACGTCAAAGCTACAGGCCGCCCACACTCGCCACTGCTCAACTCCACCGACGTCGAAGCTACAGGCCGCCCACACTAGTCACTGCTCAACTCCACCGACGTCAAAGCTACAGGCCGCCCACACTCATCACTGCTCAACTCCACCGACGTCAAAGCTACAGGCCGCCCACACTCGCCACTGCTCAACTCCACCGACGTCAAAGCTACAGGCCGCCCACACTCGCCACTGCTCAACTCCACCGACGTCGAAGCTACAGGCCGCCCACACTCGCCACTGCTCAACTCCATCGACGTCAAAGCTACAGGCCGCCCACACTCGCCACTGCTCAACTCCACCGACGTCGAAGCTACAGGCCGCCCACACTCGTCACTGCTCAACTCCACCGACGTCGAAGCTACAGGCCGCCCACACTCGTCACTGCTCAACTCCATCGACGTCGAAGCTACAGGCCGCCCACACTCGTCACTGCTCAACTCCACCGACGTCGAAGCTACAGGCCGCCCACACTCGTCAAGGCTCAACTCCACCGACGTCGAAGCTACAGGCCGCCCACACTCGTCACTGCTCAACTCCACCGACGTCGAAGCTACAGGCCGCCCACACTCGCCACTGCTCAACTCCACCGACGTCGAAGCTACAGGCCGCCCACACTCGTCACTGCTCAACTCCACCGACGTCAAAGCTACAGGCCGCCCACACTCGTCACTGCTCAACTCCACCGATGTCAAAGCTACAGGCCGCCCACACTCGTCACTGCTCAACTCCACCGATGTCGAAGCTACAGGCCGCCCACACTCGTCACTGCTCAACTCCATCGACGTCGAAGCTACAGGCCGCCCACACTCGTCACTGCTCAACTCCACCGACGTCGAAGCTACAGGCCGCCCACACTCGTCACTCCTCAGCTCCACCGACGTCGAAGCTACAGGCCGCCCACACTCGTCACTGCTCAACTCCACCGACGTCAAAGCTACAGGCCGCCCACACTCGTCACTGCTCAACTCCACCGACGTCAAAGCTACAGGCCGCCCACACTAGTCACTGCTCAACTCCATCGACGTCAAAGCTACAGGCCGCCCACACTCGTCACTGCTCAACTCCATCGACGTCAAAGCTACAGGCCGCCCACACTCGTCACTGCTCAACTCCATCGACGTCAAAGCTACAGGCCGCCCACACTCGTCACTGCTCAACTCCACCGACGTCAAAGCTACAGGCCGCCCACACTCGTCACTGCTCAACTCCACCGACGTCAAAGCTACAGTCCGCACACAATAGTCGCTGCTCAAATACATCGTACATCATGGAGTTGAGGTTACTTAGCTTGGTGTTGGATACGTTTTTACTTGGCCTTGACTCTGACTCAGTCTCAAACAATGAGGACTCGTAATTTCTCCCCAAGACCAGCCGAGACCAGCGGAGTTAAAAAAAATCGGAATTACAGTCAGATAAGGTAAAGAAACCAAGATATCCCACTCCTTAATTTTTCAGGCCGTGGCCGCTCTGGTCTGCTTATTGCCCATGCCGGCAGAGGGGGTGCTCAAGATATGATACAGCAGAGGCGTCAAACTCATTCCATGGAGGGCCTAGTGTCTGCAGATTTTAGTTTTTTCCTTTCAATGAAGCCCTGGACAACCAGGTTTGGGGAGTTCCTGACTAATTAGTGACCTAAATTCATCAATGAAGTACAAGGGAGGAACAAAAACCTACAGACACTCTGCCCTCTGTGGAATGAGTTTGACACCTATGTGGTAGAGAAAGGAGACTTCTCACCAGCTAATTGTTTCTGGTCGGGGTGGGTGGGGAGAGGATATTAAGTAGACTAGAGCCAGCTGTTCCCTCTCTCACATGAGCATGCCAGAGATTATGGAGGAACCGTGAGCATGCCAGAGATTATGGAGAAACCGTGAGCATGCCAGAGATTATGGAGGAACCGTGAGCATGCCAGAGATTATGGATGAACTGTGAGCATGCCAGAGATTATGGAGGAACCGTGAGCATGCCAGAGATTATGGAGGAACCGTGAGCATGCCAGAGATTATGGAGGAACCGTGAGCATGCCAGAGATTATGGAGGAACCGTGAGCATGCCAGAGATTATGGAGGAACCGTGAGCATGCCAGAGATTATGGAGGAATCGTGAGCATGCCAGAGATTATGGAGGAACCGTGAGCATGCCAGAGATTATGGAGGAACCGTGAGCATGCCAGAGATTATGGAGGAACCGTGAGCATGCCAGAGATTATGGAGGAACCTTGAGCATGCCAGAGATTATGGAGGAACCGTGGGCATGCCAGAGATTATGGATGAACCGTGAGCATGCCAGAGATTATGGAGGAACCGTGAGCATGCCAGAGATTATGGAGGAACCGTGAGCATGCCAGAGATTATGGAGGAACCGTGAGCATGCCAGAGATTATGGATGAACCGTGAGCATGCCAGAGATTATGGAGGAACTGTGTGAATCCACACTCCTTACATGACATATTAATATCTCATTGACTATTGAAACATGGGCTTCCTTCCTTTCTCGTAATCTTAGTTACCTACTGTCCTTTGCTTTGGTTTAAAGGTGCACCATGCAGAAATAGCCATTTCCTGGTTGCAAAAACACTAATAGTTAATTTCAGTTTCTACGACAAAACAAGCAAGGATAGTGTCGAGAATCATTGTACGATCTAAACCACTGTGAAATATATTTTCGAAAACCAAAAATATAGTATTTTCAGCTGTTTGAAGCTGGTGTACAAAACCCAAAGTAAAAGATGGAAAAAACCTAGACATTTAAGAACAGGCAAGCATAGAAATAGTGCACATAGAACAGATCTACCTCTTCTTAGACTGGCTTTCAATGGGAATGACAGATCTATAACACATAGAACAGATCTACCTCTTCTTAGACTGGCTTTTAATGAGAATTATGACGTTATGACACAGTCCAGTTATAACCATGTCATAACATTTCATAACAGCTGACATAACTTGTCATAACTGTTATAATATGGTCATAACACTATCATAACACATATTTAGACCTGTTGTGACATATATTGCGTTATTTTATGTCTGGTTATGACACCTACATAAGTGTGTCAAACGCTTTTTAAAATATTTTTTTATTTTTTTTATTGACCAGATTAAATTAACACTGTTATTGCGCACATGTTGACGTCAGACATGCGCCTACCCCAATACTCTGTTTCTGATGACTGGGATGAATGCAGGAGCAGATTTCAGGAGCAGGACCAGACACCCTCTTCGTGACTGAGGACTGACATAAGGGCCTATCTGGCGGATATGATCATGATGGTCATAATTGATGAAAAAAATATGACTGTAAAGAATTCATTATAACAACAACAAAAGATTTAAGATACAAACTTTCAAATGAAAGGGGTAAATATATCGGTCATGACAGGGTTATGACAAGTTATGTCAGCTGTTATGACCCATTATGACATAGTTATGACATGTTATGACACCATTCTGAATGTCTGCAGAATCCATATGTTGTTCTGAAATATGAACATAGAAATACTGGACGTTTTCTACTTTTATTATGGTGCTGATTTGACACAATTACTAACATGGTCTTGAATTGGACTCACATTTTTCTGGTCTCGGTCTTGACTCTGTCTCGGAACCATCGTCCCAGTCCCGATGTTGACTTGGTAATAATGTGTAAATGTTGTACAATCCAGGTGTGGAAAGCTCTTACAGTTACCCAGAAAGTATTGACTCAGGACTGTGAATACTTATGTAGATGCTTATTTCTGTATTTCATTTTCAAAACATTTTTTTCATAAAAAAAATAAACAAATACATGTTTTTATTTTGTAATTATGGGGTATTGTGTGTAGATTGGTGAGATTTTTTTTTTTTAATCCATTTGGAATTCAGGCTGCAACACAACAAAATGTGAAATTAGTCAAGGGGTATGAATACATTCTGAAGGACGGTATGTGCACTGGTGGTATGAGAAGCACCCTCAGGGTCATGCTGCCTTTACTCTCTGGGGGACGAAAACATTTGAGCGGAGAGTCAAAATGGAATGCCTAAACTTGGATGAACATCAAATCAATATGTAGCTAGCTAGCGATAGCTACCTAAAGTAACTGTGTCTGTATCCAGACTGAGACTACGTAGCTAACTCATAGATATGATTAGGCTAAAAATCATACAGCAACTGAAACACCATAAAAGCAATAGTTATAACCTTGCCAACTAGCTAGCTAGCTAGCAACCATTTTTTCAGGAACTCAGAGACAGGGAATAGGCCTATCTAAGTAATATCTCTAGCTGGTCTAGCTAGCTAGCACCGAGGTAAAGTTCGTTCAGACATTCAACAGACATTCAACAGACATTCATCAGACATTCATCAGATCAGACATTCATCAGACATTCATCAGACATTCATCAGACATTCACCAAAAGCCATTTAAAATTTAAAAATCAATAAAAAATTCACAGTTTGTCACAGAATCATAATTATTCATTATTCTAGAAATGTCTAGTATACTTTTACCACCTGCTTTGAGTAGAAATTCCAGTTTTGACTTGATAGAAATACATAAAATCTATAAAATGCCATTTAAAGCGGTATAAATCAATAACTAATTCACCGTTTGTCACAGAAACATCAAACTAGGTATGATTTAATCTATAAATGTCTAGCATACTTTTACACCCTTTGTTTTAAATACAAGTTCCAGTTTTGATTTGATAGAGGGCATGTAGTCCGTTTAGAGGGTGTTTTGTCAAAGTTCTAACCAGTCTGTTATACCCTATTAGAAGAGGCCTGGCATAAACTTCTGCATCTTCAGTCAGGTTAAATTAGATTACAGGAAAAAACTACGGGATGTAGAGGTCAGGCCTGACTAACAAAGAAGACAAGTGGATGCATCAAGAGGACCAAGACAACCAAGAGGATCAACATGGACATTCCACAGTGGAGATAAGGAAAACTAAGAATAACATACACTACTGTTCGAAAGTTTGGGGTCACTTAGAAAATTCCTTATTTTTTAAAGAAAAGCACATTTTTTGGCCATTAAAATAGCATCAAATTGATCAGAAATACAGTGTAGAAATTGTTAATGTTGTAAATAACTATTGCAGCTTGAAACTGCAGATTTTTTATGAAATATCTACATAGGCGTACAGAGGCCCATTATCAGCAACCATCACTCCTGTGTTCCAATGGCACGTTGTGTTAGCTAATCCAAGTTTATCATTCTAAAAGGCTAATTGATCATTAGAAAACCCTTTTGCAATTATGTTAGCACAGTTGAAAACTGTTGTTCTGATGAAATAAGCAATAAAACTGGCCTTCTTTAGACTAGTTGAGTATCTGGAGCATCAGCATTTGTGGGTTCGATTACAGGCTCAAAATGGCCAGAAACAAAGAGCTTTCTTCTGAAACTCGTCAGTCTATTCTTGTTCTGAAAAAGGAAGGCTATTCCATGCGAGAAATTGCCAAGAAACTGAAGATCTCGTAAAATGCTGTTTACTACTCCCTTCACAGAACAGAGCAAACTGGCTCTAACCAGAATAGAAAAAGGAGTGGGAGGCCCCGGTGCACAACTGAGCAAGAGGACAAGTACATTAGAGTGTCTAGTTTGAGAAACAGATGCCTCACAAGTCCTCAACAGGCAGCGTCATTAAATAGTACCCGCAAAACACCTGTCTCAACGTCAACAGTGAAGAGGCAACTCCGGGATGCTGGCCTTCTAGGCAGAGTTGCAAAGAAAAAGTTATTTCTCAGACTGGCCAATAAAAATAAAATATTAAGATGGGCAAAAGAACACAGACACTGGACAGAGATAGAAAGGTTAAAGACAGGTTTTAAAAGTATAATAGACATTTATAGAATAAATCATACCTAGTTTGATGATTATGTCATAATTAGTGAAAATATTTATTATTGATTTTATAGCTATTGATTAAATAGCTTTAAATGGCATTTTATAGATGTTATGTATTTATATAAATAAAACTGGAATTTCTCCTCAAAACAAAGGTTGTAAAAGTATGCTAGACATTTCTAGAATAAATCATACCTAGTTTGATGTTTCTGTGACAAACAGTGAATTAGTTATTGATTTATATCGCTTCAAATGGCATTTTATAGATTTTATGTATTTCTATCAAGTCAAAACTGGAATTTCTACTCAAAGCTAAGGTTGTAAAAGTATACTAGACATTTATTGAATAAATAATATTTAGTTTGATGATTCTGTGACAAACGGTGAATTTTTTTATTGATTTTTACATTTTTAAACGGCTTTTGGCGAATGTCTGATGAATGTCTGTTCAATGTCTGAATGTGTGAATATAAAACCAACTTTACCTCAGTCTAGCTACCAACCATATTACATGAACTCTAAAAACTGAGTAAAAAGCTGACGTTTCTAAATATCCATTCTGGTTAAATAGAAGTAGCTATCATAATTACATATTATCTCAGTTATTGACAATTGTAAATAATTTTCTTTAGCATATTACCCCATATATACATAACGTTGGCTAACTTAGCTAGCTAGCAAGCTATTTCACTGTGCTGTGTGTGGTAGCAGACATGTAAGATTTGTGTTACAGTTTGATATGTCAATTGTTTCACGTAAACTAGGTTTCTCTTTCTCTTTGGCTAGGTAGACCAGCTATAGATGTTACTTAACTAGGTCTAATCCCTGTCTCTGTTAGCCACAACGCCTTTCCCATTTGTCCATTGAAAAGTAGGCATGATTCCACTCAGCAATGGCTGCATTGATAGACTTACGACAGATGCAATAGTCCTCATTCATGAGATTGCCAGATCACTTTGACCTTCTGGTTTTGGTGGGAGAATTAACCCACTCACTGGGTCATATGTCAACATCCCAGCATCAACAACCAAACTACAATCAAATCAAATGAAAAACCAAATCAATCCACTCCAGCAGTTGGTTCATCCAATCAACACTGCAGTTGGGTCATCCAAACACCCCAGCAGATGGGTCATCCAATCACCCAGCAGATGGGTCATTCAATCACCCAGCAGATGGGTCATCCAATCACCCTATCAGATGGGTCATCCAATCACCCAGCAGATGGGTCATCCAATCACCCCAGCAGATGGGTCATCCAATCACCCCAGCAGATGGGTCATCCAATCACCCCAGCAGATGGGTCATCCAATCACCCAGCAGATGGGTCATCCAATCACCCCAGCAGATGGGTCATCCAATCACCCCAGCAGATGGGTCATCCAATCACCCCAGCAGATGGCTCATCCAAACAACCCAGCAGTTGGGTCGTCCGAACAACACTGTAGCTGGGTCAACAAAACAACCCAGCAGTTAGGTCATCCAAATAACCCCCCATTTTGGTCATCCAAACAACCCAGAAGTTGTTTTGTTCATAAAAGCCAGCAGTTGGGTCATCCACACAACCCAGCAGTTGGGTCTTCCAAAGAAAACCTGTCGGTCATCCAATCACCCCAGCAGATGGGTCATCCAATCACCCCTGCAGATGGGTCATCCAATCACCCCAGCAGATGGGTCATCCAATCACCCCTGCAGATGGGTCATCCAATCACCCCTGCAGATGGCTCATCCAAACAGAACTGCAGTTGGGTCATCCAAACAGAACTGCAGTTGGGTCGTCCAAACAGAACTGCAGTTGGGTCATCCAAACATCCACCAGTTGGGTCATCCAATCACCCAGCATTTTTGAGTTTGTGTAGACCTATTACAAATGGTTTAGTTGCGAAACGCTATATATCAATTGTCTGGATGGAATTTTATTTTTATTTTTTTTATTCACCTTTATTTAGCCTGGTAGGCTAGTTGAGAACAAGTTCAAATGTAA
Organism: Salmo salar; assembly: GCF_965601325.2. Lineage (NCBI taxonomy): Eukaryota > Metazoa > Chordata > Actinopteri > Salmoniformes > Salmonidae > Salmo > Salmo salar. The sequence goes on from NC_138305.1 coordinate 14,129,681, forward strand.
TGTTCATATCCTGTATAGTCTATTTAATATTCATACCATGCATTGGTTTGCTTATAGGGCATTCTAGCGTGTGTATTATTTCCTTATCATGCACGGTATTATTCAATGGCTTTAAGTTCAATCTTACATATTGTTTGTTTTTAGCTGCTTTCGAAAGCAAAAGTGAAAAGGAAATCATTATTGGCATTGTTGAACACAATTTTCATAAAAGCAAGCTGATGGTTTGTGAAGGCTTTCCACTAGATGTTGGACCATTGCTGCAGGGAATTATTTCCATTCAGCCACAAGAGCATTCATGAGGTCGGGCACTGATGTTGGGCAATTAGGCCTGGCTCGCTGTCGGTGTTCCAATTCATCCCAAAGGTGTTCGATGGGGTTGAGGTCAGGGCTCTGTGCAGGCCAGTCAAGTTCTTCCACACGGATCTCGACAAACCATTTCTGTATGGACCTCGCTTTGTGCGCGGGGGCATTGTCATACTGAAACAGGAAAGGGCCTTCCCCAAACTTTTGCCACAAAGTTGGAAGCACAGAATCATCTACAATGTCATTGTATGCTGTAGCGTTGAGATTTCCTTTCACCTGAACTAAGGGGCCTGAACCATGAAAAACAGCCCCAGACCATTATTCCTCCTCCACCAAACTTTACAGTTGGCACTCTGCTTTGGGGCAAGTAGCGTTCTCCTGACAGTCGCCAAACCCAGATTCATCTGTCGGACTGCCAGATGGTGAAGCGTGATTCATCACTCTAGAGAACACGTTTCCACTACTCCAGAGTCCAAAGGAGTCAAGATTTACACCACTCCAGCCGACACTTGGCATTGTGCATGGTGATCTTAGGCGTGTGCTGACTTTGCTTCCAGTCACTGAGCTCTTCAGTAAGGCCATTCTACTGCCAATGTTTGTCTATGGAGATTGCATGGTTGTGTGCTCGATTTTATACACCTGTCAGCAACGGGTGTGGCTGAAAAGCCAAATCCACTAATTTGAAGGGGTGTCTACGTTCTTTTGTGTATATATATATATATATATATATATACTATATATATATATATATCTTTTTTTTTGTGTGTGTATATGTAGTGCCATGCAGTCAGAGGCCGTTCTTTTGTGTATATAGTGTATAAACACACCTACTCATTCAAGGGATTTGCTTTATTTTTACGATATTCTACATTGTAGAATAATAGTGAAGACATCAAAACTATACATTTTTAACAGGGCATACCTATTAATTGAAATGAATTCCAGGTGGCTACCTCATGAAGCTGGTTGAGAGAATGCCAAGACTGTGCAAAGCTGTCATCAAGACAAAGGGTGGCTACTTTGAAGAATCTCAAATATAAAATATGTTTTGATTTGTTCATTACTTTTTTAGTTACTACATGTGTTATTTCATAGTTTTGATGTCTTCAAAGTTATTATACAGTATAGAAAAGAGTAAAAGTAAAGAAAAACCCTTGAATGAGTAGGTGTGTTGAGACTTTTGACTGGTAATGTATGTTAAGCCTGGACAACAATCTATTTCATATTTTTATGGTGCAGCTCAGAAGTATAAATCGATTATATCTCCAATATACAATGTCCGATTTGAAAAAAAAGTGACATATCAGATCCATACACGTATAAACTACTCATTATTGTTGTTGTTTGTTAAAAAGTGAAAAATAACTATAATACAATGATTATCAATTACTGCTGCAGATGGGCACACATTTCTTTTTTTTGCAGATACTAAAATACGACAATAACAACATAATAATAATAATATCCATCAAGAGTCCAATCCTTAAAGGATTAGCCTCTTTTTTTCAATTTTTGCCTAAAATCACGTGCAAGTTATATTTTGGCCACTAGATGGCATCAGTGTACGTGCAAAGTTTTAGACTGATCCAATGAACCATTGCATTTCTGTTAAAATGTTTGTATCAAGATTTCCCAAATGTGCCTAATTTGTTTATTAATAACTTTTCATGTTCAAAATTGTGCACTCTCCTCAAACAAGCTACTGTAAATTGGACAGTGCAGTTAGATTAACAATAATTTAAGATTTCTGCCAATATCAGATGTCCTGGGAAATGTTCTTGTTACTTACAACCTCATACTAATTGCATTAGCCTACGTTAGCCCCCACACCACTGCAGTGATATCAACAGACCACTACAGCTGGCCCAGAAGAGAGTGGCATGTCTTGCTCTTCATTGTAATCAGAGGGCTGATATAAATACTACGGATAGTAAATCTCACATGCATAGGCAGATCATTTCATAAAAATGTAGCTATATAGGAGAAATCCATGCCTCCAGCTGTTTGCTTATAAATTCTAGGGACAATAAGGAGGCCTGCATATTGTGAACGTAGCGTACGTGTAGGTATGTACGGCAGGACCAAATCGGAGAGATAGGTAGGAGCAAGCCCATGTAATGCTTTGTAGGTTAGCAGTAACACCTTGAAATCAGCCCTAGCCTTAAAAGGAAGTCAGTGTAGAGAGGCTAGCACTGGGGTAATATGAACACATTTTTTGGTTCTAGTCAAGATTCTAGCAGCCGTGTTTAGCACTAACTGAAGTTTATTTAGTGCTTTACCCGGGTAGCCGGAAAGTAGAGCATTGCAGTAGTCTAACCTAGAAGTGACAAAAGCATGGATACATTTTTCTGCGTCATTTTTGGACAGAAAGTTTCAGATTTTTGCAATGTTACGAAGATGGAACAAAGCTGTCCTTGAAACAGCCTTGATATGTTCGTCAAAAGAGAGATCAGGGTCCAGAGTAACGCCGAGGTGCTTCACAGTTTTATTTGAGACGACTGTACAACCATCAAGATTAATTGTCAGATCCAACAGCAGATCTCTTTGTTTCTTGGGACCTAGAATTAGCATCTCTGTTTTGTCCGAGTTTAAAAGTAAAACATTTGCCGCTTTCCACTTCCTTATGTCTGAAACACAGGCTTCCACAGTAGGCAATTTTGGCGCTTCACCATGTTCCATCGAAATGTACTCCTGTGTGTCATCCGCATAGCAGTGAAAGTTGACATTGTTTCCCGAATGACATCACCAAGAGGTAGAATATATAGTGAAAATAATATTAGTACTAAAACGGAACCTTGAGGAACACCAAAAGAATGTGGTGATCGATGATGTCAAAAGTAGCACAAAGGTCTAGGAGCACGAGGACAGATGCAGAGCCTGATGCCAACCTCTTTTTTGAGGAATGGGAGAAAAGATATAGGCCGATAGTTTTTTACATTTTCCGGGTTAAGGTTTGGCTTTTTCAAGACAGGCTTTGTAACTTTTAGTGAGATTCAAATCAAATCAATTCAAATTATATTTGTCACATGTGCCGAATACAACAGTGAAATGCTTCCTTATAAGCCCTTAATCAACAATGCAGTTTTACGAAAATACCTAGCAAAAGTAAGAAATAAAAGTAGGAAATATTTAAAGAGCAGCAGTAAAATAACAATAGCGAGGCTACATACAAGGGTCAATGTGTGGGGGCACCAGTAGGTCGAGGTAATTGTGGTAATAAGTACATGTAGGTAGAGTTATTAATTAAAGTGACTATGCACAGCTGGTAACAGGGAGTAGCAGCAGCATAGAAGAAGTAGGGAGGGGCAATGCAAATAATCTGGGTAGCCATTTGATTAGATGTTAAGGAGTCTTATGGCTTGGGGGTAGAAGCTGTTTAGAAGCCTCTTGGACCTAGACTTGGCGCTCCGGTACCGCTTGCCGTGCGGTAGCAGAAAGAACAATCTATGACTAGGGTGGCTGGAGTGACAATTTTTAGGGCCTTCCTCTGACTCCGCCTGGTATAGTGATGTACTGGGCCGTACGCTCTACCCTCTGTAGTGCCATGCGGTCAGAGGCCGAGCAGTTGCCATACCAGGCAGTGATGCAGCCCGTCAGGATGCTCTCGATGGTGCAGCTGTAGAACATTTTGAGGATCTGAGGAACCATGACAAAGCTAATGAGGGGGAATAGATTTTGTCGTGACCTCTTCACGACTGTCTTGGTGTGCTTGGACCATGTTAGTTTGTTGGTGATGTGGACGCCAAGGAACTTGAAGCTCTCAACCTGCTCCACTACAGCCCCGTCGATGAGAATGGGTGCGTGTTCGGTCCTCCTTTTCATGTAGTCAACAATAATCTCCATAGTCTTGATCACGTTGAGGGAAAGGTTGTTGTCCTTGCACCACAAGGTCAGGTCTCTGACCTCCTCCCTATAGGCTGTCTCGTCGTTGTCGGTCATCAGGCTTACCACTGTTGTGTCATCGGAAAACTTAATGATGGCGTTGGAGTCGTGCCTGGCCATGAGTCATGAGTGAACAGGAAGTACAGGAGGGGACTGAGCAGGCACCTCTGAGGGGCTCCTGTGTTGAGGATCAGCGTGGCAGATGTGTTGTTACCTACCCTCACCACCTGGGGGCGGCCCGTCAGGAAGTCCAGGATCCAGATGCAAAGGGAGATGTTTAGTCCCAGGGTCCTTAGCTTAGTGGTGAGCTTTGAGGGGACTATGGTGTTGAATGCTGAGCTGTAGTCAATGAATAGTATTCTCACATAGGTGTTTCTTTTGTCCAGGTGGGAAAGGGCAGTGTGGAGTGCAATAGAGATTGCATCATCTGTGGATCTGTTTGGGCCATATGAAAATTGTAGTGAGTCTAGTGTGTCTGCGATAATGGTGTTGATGTGAGCCATGACCAGCCTTTCAAAGCACTTCATGGCTACAGACGTGTGTGCTACGTGTCGGTAGTCATACAGGCAGGTTATCTTCATGTTCTTGGGCACAGGGACTATGGTGGTCTGCTTGAAACATGTTGGTATTACAGACTCAGGCAGGGAGAGGTTGAAAATGTCAGTGAAGGTACTTGCCAGTTGGTCAGCGCACGCTTTGAGTACACGTCCGGATAATCCGTCTGGCCCTGTGGCCTTGTGAATGTTGACCTGGTTAAAGGTCTTACTTACATCGACTGCGGAGAGCATGATCACACAGTCGTCCGGAACAGCTAATGCTTTCATGCATGTTTCATTGTTATTTGCCTCGAAGCAAGCATGGTAGTTATTTAGCTCATCTGGTAGACTCGTGTCACTGGGCAGCTCTTGGCTGTGCTTCCCTTTGTAGTCTGTAATAGTTTGCGAGCCCTGCCACATCCGAAGAGCGCCGGAGCTGGTGTAGGACGATTTGATCTTAGTCCTGTATTGATGCTTTGCCTGTTTGATGGTTCGTCGGAGGGCATAGCTTCCGGGTTATACGCTTCCAGCTTAGAGTCCCACTCCTTGAAAGCGGCAGCTCTAACCTTTAGCTCAGTGCAGATGTTGCCTGTAACCCATAGCTTTTGGTTGGGGTATTCACGTACAGTCACTGTGGGGACGACATCATCGATGCACTTACTGATAAAGCCAGTGACTGATGTGGTGTACTCCTCAATGCCATCGGAAGAATCCCGGAACATATTCCAGTCTGTGCTAGAAAAACAGTCCTGTAGTTTAGCATCTGCTTCATCTGACCACTTTTTTATAGACCGAGTCACTGGTGTTTCCTGCTTTAGTTTTTGCAGGAATCAGGGGGATATAATTATGATCAGATTTGCCAAATGGAGGGTGAGGGAGAGCTTTGTATGCGTCTCTGTGTTTTGGAGTAAAGGTAGTCTAGAGTTTTTTTCCCTCTGGGTGCACATTTAACATGCTGACAGAAATGAAGTAAAACTGATTTAAGTTTCCCTGCATTAAAGTCCCCGGCCTCTAGGAACGCCACCTCTGGATGATCGTGTTCCTGTTTGCTTATGGCGGTAGACAGCTCATTGAGTGTGGTCTAAGTGCCAGCATCGGTCTGTGGTGGTATGTAGATAGCTACAAAAAATACAGATGAAAACTCTCTAGGTAGATAGTGTGGTCTACAGCTTATCATGAGATACTCTGCCTCAGGCAAGCAAAACCTCGAGACTTCCTTAGATATCGTGCACCAGCTGTTGTTTACAAATATACATAGACCGCTACTCCTTGTCTTACCAGAGGCTGCTGTTCTATCCTGCCGATACAGTGTATAACCATCCAGCTGCATGTTATCACATTTACATTTACATTTTAGTCATTTAGCAGACGCTCTTTTCATTAAAAAAAATTCCGTACTGGTCCCCCGTGGGAATCAAGCCCAAAACCCTGGCGTTGCAAACACCATGCTCTACCAACTGAGCCAATGTCGTCATTCAGCCGTGACTTGGTGAAACATAAGATATAACAGGTTTTACTGTCCCGTTGGTAGGAAATACCCGCTTTTAGTTCGTCCCATTTATTTTCCGGTGATTGTACGTTGGCTAACAGAACGGATTGCAAAGGCAGATTAGCCACTTGTCGCCTGATCCTCACAAGGCACGCCGACCTCCTTCTGCGAATGACAGGGATGTGGGCCAGTTCGGGTGTCTGGAGTAAATCCCTCCCGTCTGACTCATTAAGGAAATATCATTCATCCAATTAAAGGTGAGTAATCGCTGTTCTGATTTCCAGAAGCTCTTTTCGGTCATAAGAGACGGTAGCAGCATCCTTATGTACAAAATAAGTTCACGGTGCAACTTCATCTAGGGTATTACGGAAGGTTAAATTTAGATCCTCAGTTAGGTGGTCAACCGATTTTTGTACTCCGACTTCCTTGTGTAGGTGGAGGGAGTCTGGAAGGGCATCTAGGAATCTTTGGGTTGTCCAAGAATTTATAGCACGGCTTTTGATGATAATTGGTTGGGGTCTGAGCAGATTATTTGTTGCGATTGCAGACGTAAAAAGATGGTGGTCCGATAGTCCAGGATTATGAGGAAAAACATTTAGATCCACAATATTTATTCAACGGGACAAAACTAGATCCAGGGTTTGAATGTGGCGATGACTAGGTTTGGAGACATGTTGGACAAAACCCACTGAATCGATGATGCCTCCGAAAGCTTTTTGGAGTGGGTCTGTGGACTTTTCCATATGAATACTAAAGTCACCAAAAATGTGAATATTATCTGCCATGACTACAAGGTCCAATAGGAATTCAGGAGGCCTCTAAACAGTAGCAATAAAAAGTGATTTAGTAGGCTGCATAGATTTCTGCATGGATTTCATGATTTGTAAATTTAAATTTGCTGTCATAAATGTTAGCAACCTCCGCCTTTGCGGGACACACTGGGGATATGGTCACTAGCGTAACCAGGAGGAAAGGCCTCATTTAATACAATAAATTCATCAGGCTTGAGCCATGTTTCAGTCAGGCCAATCACATCAAGATTATGATCAGTGATACGTTCATTAACCTCTCTGGGGTATGTGGGACGCTAGCGCGGGACACACTATTCAACAGCCAGTGAAATAGCAGGGCGGCAAATTCAAAACAACAAAAATCTCATAATTCAAATTTCTCAAACATACAACTATTATATCCCATTTTAAAGATACACTTCTAGGTAATCCAACGACATTGTCCAATTTCAAAGAGGCTTTATGTCGAAAGCATAACATTAGATTATGTTAGGACAGCGCCGAGACAAGAAAAACCACACAGCCATTTTCCAAGCAAGGAGAGGCGTCACAAAAACCAGAAATACAGCTAAAATGAATCACTAACCTTTGATGATCTTCATCAGATGGCACTCATAGGACTTCATGTTACACAATACATGTATGTTTTGCTCGATAAAGTTCATATTTATATCAAAAAAAAAACATTTTACATTGGCGTGTAATGTTCAGAAATGTTTTGCCTCCCAAAACTTCTGGTGAATGAGCACATCAATTTACAGAAATACTCATCATAAACGTTGATAAAATATTCAACTGTTATTCAAACCATTATAGATACACTTCTCCTTAATGCAACCGCTGTGTCAGATTTCAAAAAAGCTTTACGGCGAAAGCAAATTTTGCAATAATCTGAGTACAGCGCTCAGATATCAAAACAAGCCATAACAGATACTCCCCATTTTGAAGTCAACAGTAATGACAAAAATTACATTAGAAATATTCACTTACCTTTGATGATCTTCATCAGAATGCACTCCCAGAAATCCCAGTTCCACAATAAATGTTTGTTTTGTTCGATAAAGTCCATCATTTATGTCCAAATACCTCCATTTTGTTTGTGTGTTTAGTCCACTACTCCAAATGCAGGAAGCACGCGCAAAATGTCACAAAGAAAAGTGAAAGAAAGTTATATTTACGTTCGTAGAAACATGTCAAACGATGTATAGCATCAATCTTTAGGATGTTTTTTATCACAAATCTTCAGTAATATTCCAACCGGACAATTCCAATGTCTTCAAAAAAGAAAGGAACACAGCTAACTCTCACGTGAGTGTGCGCCACTGAGCTCATGTCATTTTCTCACTCATCTACTTTGAGGAGCTCTTATTCTCTCCCCAGTCACAATAGAAGCATGGAACAACATTCTAAAGACTGTTGACATCTAGTGGAAGCGTTAGGAAGTGCAAAATGAACCCTAAGTCACTGTATACTGTATAGGCAATCACTTGAAAAACTACAAACCTCAGATTTCCACACTTCCTGGTTGGATTCTTCCCAGGTTTTTGCCTGCCATATGAGTTCTGTTATACTCACAGACATCATTCAAACTATTTTAGAAACTCCAGAGTGTTTTCTATCCAAATCTACTAATACTATGCATATCCTACCTTCTGAACCTGAGTAGCAGGCAGTTTACTACGGGCATGCCTTTCATCTGGACATCAAAATACTGCCCCCTGCCCTAGAGAAGTTAACTACAGCTGCCTTGGAAGTGAAGGATCTAACATTAAGTAGCCCTATTTTGAGATGTGAGATAGCACAATCTTTTTCAATAATGGAAGGAATGGTGGAGGTCTTTATTCCAGTGAGATTGCTAAGGCGAACACCGCCATGTTGTGTTTTGCTCAACCTAGATCGAGGCACAGACACGGTCTTAATGGGGATAGCTTAGCTGACTACACTTACTGTGCTAGTGGCAGACTCCACTAAGCTAATCTGAGAACAAGGCTTCCTAAATTCTATCAGCATATCGAATGCACGACACGAGCTGGTAGCATTCTGGACCATTGCTACTCTAACTTCCGCGATGCATTCAAAGCCCTCCCCCTCCCTCCCTTCAGCAAATCTGACCATGACTCCATTTTGTTGCTCCCATCTTATAGACAGAAACTTAAACAGGAAACGCCTGTGCTCAGGTCTATCCAACGCTGGTCTGACCAATCAGATTCCACGCTTCAAGATTGCTTCGATCACGTGGACTGGGATATGTTCCGGGTAGCATCAGACAACAACATTGACGTATACGCTGATTCGGTGAGCGAGTTTATTAGCAAGTGCATCGGTGATGTTGTACCCATGATGGCAGCATTCGCGCTAAACTGAAAGTGCGAACCTCCGCTTTTAATCATGGCAAGGCGAATGGAAACATGACCGAATACAAACAGTGTCGATATTCCCTCCGCAAGGCAATCAAACAAGCAAAGAATCAGTACAGAGGCAAAGCAGAGTCGCAATTCAACAGCTCAAACACGAGACATATGTGGCAGGGTCTACAGTCAATCATGGATTACAAAAAGAAAACCAGCCCCGTCGCGTACGACGTCTTGCTCCCAGACAAATTAAACAACTTCTTTGCTCACTTTGAGGACAATACAGTGCCACTGACACGGCCCACTACCAAAGCCTGTGGGCTCTCCTTCACCGTGGCCAATGTGAGTAAAACATTTAAACGTGTTAACCCTCGCAAGGCTGCCGGCCCAGACGACATCACTAGCCACATCCTCAGAGCATGCGCAGACCAGCTGGCTGGTGTGTTTACAGACATATTCAATCAATCCCTATCCCAGTCTGCTGTGCTCACATGCTTCAAGATGGCCACCATTGTTCCTGTTCCCAAGAAACCAAAGGTAACTGAACTAAATGACTATCGCCCCGTAGAACTCACTTCTGTCATCATGAAGTGCTTTGAGAGACTACTCAAAGATCATATCACCTCCACCCTACCAGATACCCTAGACCCACTCCAATTTTCTTACCACCCCAATAGGTCCACAGACGACGCAATCACCATCACTGTGCGCACTGCCCTATCCCATCTGGGTAAGAGGAATAGCTATTTAAGAATGCTGTTCATTGACTACAGCTCAGCATTTAACACCATAGTACCCTCCGAACTCGTCATTAAGTTCGAGAGCCTGGGTTTCGACGCCGCCTTGTGCAACTGGGTCCTGGACTTTCTGACAGGCCGCCCCCAGGTGGTGAGGGTAGGAATCAACATCTCCACCCGCTGATCCTCAACACTGGGGCCCCTCAAGGGTGTGTTCTCAGCCCTCTCCTGTACTCCCTGTTCACCCGTGACGGCATGGCCATGCATGCCTCAAACTCAATCATCAAGTTTGCAGATGACACTACGGTGGTAGGCTTGATTACCAACAACGACGAGACGGCCTACAGGGAGTGGCCCCTCGGAGTGTGATGTCAGGAAAATAACCTCTCACTCAACGTCAACAAAACAAAGGAGATGATTGTGAATTTCAGGAAACAGCAGAGGGAGCACCCCTCCATCCACATCGATGGGACAGAGGTGGAGAAAGTGGAAAGTTTTAAGTTCTTTGGCGTACACATCACAGACAAACTGAAATGGTCCACCCACACAGACAGCGTGGTGAAGAAGGCGCAACAGCACCTCTTCAACCCCAGGAGGCTGAACAAATGTGTTTTGTCACCGAAAACACTCAAACGTTTACAGATGCACAATCGAGAGCATCCTGTCGGGCTGTATCACCGCCTGGTACGGTAACTGCTGCACCCACAACCGCAAGGCTCTCCAGAGGGTTGTGCGTTAAGCACAACGCATCATCGGGGGCAAACTACCTGCCCTCGAGGACACTTACGCACCTGATGTCACAGGAAGGCCAAAATGATCATGAACGACGACAACCACCCGAGCCACTGCCTGTTCACCCCGCTATCATCCAGAAGGCGAGGTCAGTACAGGTGCATCAAAGCTGGGACCGAGAGACTGAAAAACAGCTTCTATCTCAAGACCATCAGACTGTTAAACAGCCATCACTAACATTGAGTGGCTGCTGCCAACATACTGACTCAAATCGCTGGCCACTTTAATACATGTAATAAATGGATTGAATATATGTATCACTAGTCACTTTAAATAACACCACTTCAATAATGTTAACATATCCTACATTACTCATCTCATATGTGTATACAGTACTCTATACCATCTACCGCATCTTGCCTATGCTGCACGGCCATCGCTCATCCATGTATTTATATGTACATATTCTTATTCATCCCTTTACATTTGTGTGTATGAGGTAGTCATTGTGAATTTGTTAGATTACTTGATAGATATTACTGCACTGTCGGAACTAGAAGCACAAGCATTTCGCTACACTCACATTAACATCTGCTAACCAATAACCAATAACATTTGATTTGATTTGAGGCTGGCTAACTGCCTGCATTGAGACCCAATCAATGGACACCAAGAATACTACAAATAATATATCAAGCACCATTACTGCATTAATCCACCCAGGAATAGATCAAACTGCATTAATCCACCCAGGAATAGGTTACAATCCATTAATCCACCCAGGAATAGATCAAACGCATTATTCCACCCAGGAATAGATCAACCTGCATTATTCCACCCAGGAATAGGTTACAATCCATTAATCCACCCAGGAATAGGTTACAATCCATTAATCCACCCAGGAATAGATCAAACTGCGTTAATCCACCCAGGAATAGATCAAACGCTTTATTCCACCCAGGAATAGATCAAACTGCATTATTCCACCCAGGAATAGGTTACAATCCATTAATCCACCCAGGAATAGGTTACAATCCATTAATCCACCCAGGAATAGATCAAACTGCGTTAATCCACCCAGGAATAGATCAAACTGCATTAATCCACCCAGTAACAGATCAAACTCTATTAATCCACCCAGTTACAGATCAAACTCTATTAATCCACCCAGTTACAGATCAAGCTCTATTAATCTACCAGGAACAGATCAAGCTCTATTAATCTACCAGGAACAGATCAAGCTCTATTAATCTACCAGGAACAGATCAAGCTCTATTAATCTACCAGGAACAGATCAAGCTCTATTAATCCACCCAGTAACAGATCAAACTCTATTAATCCACCCAGTTACAGATCAAACTCTATTAATCCACCCAGTAACAGATAATGTATGCCCTTGCCTTGTCTTTTATATTTATCAAACGAATAGACAATTATCAAAATGTTAATGTACATTTAACATCACTGCTTAACATCACACGACTCAGTACTGATACTCCCTCTATATAGCCATGTTATTTTTCCTCGTTATTGTTAATCATTATTCACTGTGGATATATTCCTTGTGTAACTATTTCTTTTCTTTTAGGTAACTTTGTATTGAAGCTATCTGCAGTCACAGTCAGACACTGTAGCCTAACTATCTTGATTCTATGTTTAATGGAGATCCTTTGTGACTAAAGTGACGCGGAAGGGCAAAAAACTAAAAACATCTAACGACTCAACACTACTAAGGTTCTGGGAATAGAGGCCCTGATTGTTCAGCATTGTCCAGAGAAAGGATAGACACAGTGATAGAACACAAGGCTAGGACACAAGGACAGACACAGGTATAGAACACAAGGCTAGGACACAAGGCTAGGACACAAGGCTAGGACACAAGGACAGACACAGTGATAGAACACAAGTCTAGGACACAAGGCTAGGACACAAGGCTAGGACACAAGGACAGACACAGTGATAGAACACAAGGCTAGGACACAAGGACAGACACAGTGATAGAACACAAGGCTAGGAAACAAGGCTAGGACACAAGGATAGGACACAAGGACAGACACAGTGATAGAACACAAGGCTAGGACACAAGGACAGACACAGTGATAGAACACAAGGCTAGGAAACAAGGCTAGGACACAAGGATAGAACATAAGGCTAGGACACAAGGATAGAACACAAGGCTAGGGCACAAGGATAGACACAGTGATAGAACACAAGGCTAGGACACAAGGACAGACACAGGTATAGAACACAAGGCTAGGACACAAGGATAGACACAGTGATAGAACGCAAGGCTAGGACACAAGGACAGACACAGTGATAGGACACAAGGCTAAGACACAAGGATAGAACACAGTGATAGAACACAAGGCTAGGACACAAGGATAGGACACAAGGATAGACACAGAGATAGAACACAAGGCTAGGACACAAGGATAGAACACAGAGATAGAACACAAGGCTAGGACACAAGGACAGACACAGAGATAGAACACAAGGCTAGGACACAGGGATAGAAAACAGCGATATAGCACGGGGATAGAACACGGGGATAGAACACGGGGATAGAACACGGGGATATATCACGGGGATAGAACACAGGGATAGAACACAGATATATAACACAGGGATAGAATACAGGGATAGAACACAGGGATAGAACACAGGGATAGAACACAGGGATAGAACACAGGGATAGAACACAGGGATATAACACAGGGATAGAACACAGTGATAGAACACGGCGATATAACACGGGGATATAACACGGGGATAGAACACGGGGATATATCACGGGGATAGAACACAGGGATAGAACACAGATATGTAACACAGGGATAAAACACAGGGATAGGAAACAGGGATAGAACACATGGATAGAACACAGGGATAGAACACAGGGATAGAACACAGATATGTAACACAGGGATAAAACACAGGGATAGAAAACAGGGATAGAACACATGGATAGAACACAGGGATAGAACACAGAGATAGAACACAGAGATATAACACATAAATCTAACACAGGGATAAAACACATACATCTAACACAGGGATATAACACAGGGATAGAACACAGGGAATGAACACAGTGATAGAACACAGAGATATAACACATAAATCTAACACAGGGATCAAACACAGAGATATAACACACTGATAGAGCACAGAGATAGAACACAGGGATAGAACACAGAGATAGAACACAGGTTTCAAACACAGAGATATAACACAGTGATCGAGCACAGAGATAGAACACAGAGATAGAACACAAGGCTAGGACACAAGGATAGAACACAGTGATAGAACACAAGGCTAGGACACAAGGCTAGGACACAAGGATAGACACAGGGATAGATCACGGGTATAGAACACCGGGATAGAACACGGGGATAAAACACAGGGATAGAACACCGGGATAGAAAACGTGGATAGAACACTGGGATAGAGCAAGGGGATAGAACACAGAGATAGAACCCAGGGATAGAACACAAGAATAGAACACAGAGATAGAACACAAGGATAGAACACAGTGATAGAACACAAGAATAGAACACAGTGATAGAACACAAGGATAGAACACAGGGATAAAACACAGGGATAGATCACGGGGATAGAACACCGGGATAGAACACCGGGATAGAACACGGAGATAGAACACCGGGATAGAACACTGGGATAGAACACGGGGATAGAACACAGGGATAGAACACCGGGATAGATCACGGAGATAAAACACAGTGATAGAACACAGAGATAGAAAACTGAGATATAACACAGGGATAGAACGTGGGAAAAGAACACAGTGATATAACAAATAGATAGAACACAGTGATAGAACACAGGGATAGAACACAGAGATATAACACAGGGATAGAACATGGGGAAAGAACACAGTGATATAACAAATACATATAACACAGTGATAGAACACAGAGATAGAACACAGAAATATAACACAGTGATAGAGCACAGAGATAGAACACAGGGATCGAACACAGTGATAGAGCACAGCGATAGAACACGGGGATAGAACATGGGGATAGAACACAGTGATAGAACACAGGGATAGAACACAGGGATAGAACACAGGGATAGAGCACAGAGATAGAACACAGGGATCGAACACAGTGATAGAGCACAGCGATAGAACACGGGGATAGAACACGGGGATAGAACACAGTGATAGAACACAGGGATAGAACACAGGGATAGAACACTGAGATATAACACAGGGATAGAACGTGGGAAAAGAACACAGTGATATAACAAATAGATAGAACACAGTGATAGAACACAGGGATAGAACACAGAGATATAACACAGGGATAGAACATGGGGAAAGAACACAGTGATATAACAAATAGATATAACACAGTGATAGAACACAGAGATAGAACACAGAAATATAACACAGTGATAGAGCACAGAGATAGAACACAGGGATCGAACACAGTGATAGAGCACAGCGATAGAACACGGGGATAGAACACGGGGATAGAACACAGTGATAGAACACAGGGATAGAACACAGGGATAGAACACAGGGATAGAACACAGGGATAGAACACAGGAATAGAACACAGATATATAACATAGGGATAGAGCACAGAGATAGAACCAGGGATAGAGCACAGAGATAGAACCAGGGATAGAACACAGGGATAGAACAGAGGGATAGAACACAGGGATATAATACAGTGATAGAACACAGGGATAGAACACAGGGATAGAACACAGGGACAGAACACAGGGATCGAATACAGGGATAGAATACAGGGATAGAATACAGGGATATAATACAGTGATAGAACACAGGGATAGAACACAGGGATCGAACACAGTGATAGAGTACGGCGATAGAACACGGGGATAGAACACGGGGATAGAACACAGTGATAGAACACAGGGATAGAACACAGGGATATAACACAGGGATAGAACACAGGAATAGAACACAGATATATAACATAGGGATAGAACACAGAGATATAACACAGTGATAGAACACAGGGATAGAACACAGAGATATAACACAGTGATAGAACACAGAGATATAACACAGGGATAGAACACAGGGATAGAACACAGAGATAGAACACAGAGATAGAACACAGTGATAGAACACAGAGATATAACACAGGGATAGAGCACAGTTATATAACACGGGATAGAACACAAAGATAGAACACAGGGATGGAACACTATATGGAACCCAAGGGTGCTGTATCGAACCAACTTTGGTTCATTGAAGAAGAACCCCTGGGGTTCTGATTAAAGAACCATAAAAAAGGTTTCTAAATAGAAGCTTTAGGGATGCCATATAGGTAGCACGCAATAGAATCCTTATTGGTTCTATCCAGAACCTTTTTTTCTAAGAGTGAAGGATAGAATTCAGGGCATGAAGGTGAAATTGGTATCGACTTCACATCAGGCCCATTTCAGTGTGAGGGATGAAGGGATATAGTTAGAAAGAGTACAGTACTCCAGACTGGACAGCTTCTAATCGAATGTAATCACCATCATTTCTCCACGAAGTAAACTCTCTGTGAAATGTTACCAAGCAACAGCCAATCTGTTTACAACATGTGGTCAAAGACCATTGATGGGAGATTCCTCACTGACACACAGTGACACACTCAGCACTTCCTGCTAACAGCTTTTCGAGGAGAAAAAAAAAGTAAACGGTCATAAATTGTGGAGTGGTAGACAAGTTGATAATGTCTTCAGCCCGTTCTAGACCTCCATGTTGCATTCCTCCTCCTAGAGGGTCGAGGCCTTGGGCCCTCCGCTTGCAGTCAGGTGGAGATAGGCCCTGGCAAATTGAGATTCATGTCAGCTTATTGAATTCATCTCCATTTTCCAGGTTATACTATTGGACTTAAGTTAACATTATGACTCTGTTGTAGTAAAATTATTTAGTTATTTCTGAGCTGTCTCTGTAGTCCTGACAGGATGTGTTTCTGTGTTCTCTGTAGTCCTGACAGGATGTGTTTCTGTGTTCTCTGTAGTCCTGACTGAGGATGTGTTTCTGTCTCTGTAGTCCTGACTGAGGATGTGTTTCTGTCTCTGTAGTCCTGACTGAGGATGTGTTTCTGTCTCTGTAGTCCTGACTGAGGATGTGTTTCTGTCTCTGTAGTCCTGACAGGATGTGTTTCTGTCTCTGTAGTCCTGACTGAGGATGTCTTTCTGTCTCTGTAGTCCTGACTGAGGATGTGTTTCTGTCTCTGTAGACCTGACTGAGGATGTGTTTTTGTGTTCTCTGTAGTCCTGACTGAGGATGTGTTTTTGTGTTCTCTGTAGACCTGAGTGAGGATACGTCGGGGGACCACTCCGGCGGGGAGAACGGTGGTGGTAGCGGCAGTGAGAAGGACCAGGACCCTAGCAGCTCCCCCGAGGGCTCCAAGCCTTCTTGCTTCACCCCTGAGCCCCCGGACACCCCAAACCAGGCTGAGGAGTGCCGCTACAGCTTCCCCCAGCCCATTCCCAGCCTCCCTCTCCCTCTAGCCTTTCCCAAGACCTGCAGCACCTCTCCAGAGCCCAAGGCAGACAGCCCCACTAAGGGCTACCCCGGGGTTGGGGCAGGGGGGCTGCCAGGGGACCACAGCCTAGTGATTGAGGGCCTGTCTGGGTCTGTCTCCCTTCCCTTCAACCTGCGAGCCAACCGGCCACCCCTGGAGGTGCTGAAGAAGATCTTCCCTTCCCATAAGCCCCCGGTGCTGGAATTGATCCTGCAGGGGTGTGGAGGGGACCTGGTGGGGGCCATCGAGGTGCTGCTGTCCAGCCAGGCCCAGGAGGCCAGGGGGGGTCACCCCCACCCCGACACCCTAGTCCTTCCCTCTAACGGCCACCTCCTCGATCACCCCCTGGGGTCCTACCACCCTCTGGCCTCCGCCGCTAAGTGGTCTGTGGGCTCTGCTTTCAGGGTGCCTGAGTCCCTGCGCTTCTCGTCTGACTCGTCGTCCGGCCCCCTGGCCCTACACCCCGGGTCTTTCCCCCATCCCCCCCGCTACCCCTTGATGCTGAGGAACTCTCTGACACGCGGTGGCCAGGTCGGACCCTTCTGCAACGACGTGACGCTGTGGAACACCATGACACTGCAGCAGCAGTACCAACTCAGGTCAGCTCAGTACGTCTCTCCTTTCTCCTCCACTGGTGTCTTCCAACGCTCTCCGCTCCTCTCCTCTTCCTCCTCCTCCTCTCCGCTCCTCTCCTCCTCCCGCCCCCAGGAAGAGCACCGTCACTCCCAGCTGGAGGAGGGCTGCCACCCTGCCCCCATCCCCTCCACCCCCGGGGCCAAACAGACCCTCTACACCCATGAGGAGGAGTACGAGGACCGCTCCGACTCCTCCGACTCACGAATTCTCAACTCTTCCACCTGAACCTCCTGAACCACCCGAACCTATGGGTTATATCTCTATACCTGAACCAATGAAACAATTAACCTGTGGGTTAGATCTCTATACCTAAACCAATGAAACGATGAACCTATGGGTTATATCTCTATACCTAAACCAATGAAACAATTAACCTATGGGTTATAGCTCTATACCTGAACCAATGAAACAATGAATCATGCCGCACTGGCTACTTAAGCACCAAAAAATGTATTGTGAACGAATCTTTAATGTGAATAATGCAAGAGTGGGTATCAAGACAGGTTGTTGTCTTGAACTGAACTTTGTTGCGCAGCCATCGGCCCCCTACAGGTAATGTAGCTGAATGTTAGGTCGTAACATTATCTCTCTACAGCTAATGTAGCTGAATGTTAGGTCGTAACATTATCTCTCTACAGCTAATGCAGCTGAATGCTAGATCGTAACATTATCACATGGATATGACCAAAAATAATGGGATCACATAGATCACGTGTTTGTGAACATTAATCTCTTTCCAGACAGTATGCATGTAATGTTCTGTGAATAATATGTCCTTGATGTTAAGATGCATGTCAAGATTATTAATAAACATAGACGATAATAGCAAAAACACTGTGTCCTCTTTATTGACAAAATTATAAATACAACTGGTGCAAATTGGTTACTATACTAAATGAATGGTATACTATAATGTAGTTTAATGTAGAATAACCCACAAGAGCAGGGATCAACAACTCAATTCAGCTGTGGGACGATTTTTACTGGAGCGGATGTTCGGGGAGGGGGGCAGGATGATAATTACAAATCATCTGCAAATTGACTGCAATAATCCCAAACAGATATGTTAGACTAAAACAACATCATTTCAAACCTTGCTTTGTGTACAATCACGTGTCTCTGTACTATGGGTGGGAATACGATTTTGGAACAGATTTCTTAAATTCAAATCACTTGGATGATTTGCTGGTGTTTTAACAGTCTTTTATGTCCAACTTTGAAAATTCCACTTTTTTAAGGAACTTGTCTGTCGGCCCTGCATGGAAATGTACTGTTGAAGTTGGAAGATTATATACACTTGGGTTGTCATTAAATTTTGTTTAGTTTTGGCAGTTAGTACAACTACTTTGTGCATGACAGAAGTAATTTTTCCAACAATTGTTTACAGACAGATTATTTCACTTATTATTTCACTGTATCACAATTCCAGTGGGTCAGAAGTTTACATACACTAATTTGACTGTGCCTTTAATAAACAGAAAATTACACAAAATTATGTCATGGCTTTAAAAGCTTCTGATAGGATAATTGACATCATTTGAGTCAATTGGAGGTGTACCTCTGGATGTATTTCAAGGCCTACCTTCAAACTCAGTGCCTCTTTGCTTGACATCATGAGATATATCAAAAGAAATCAGCCAAGACCCCAGAAAAAATTGTAGACCTCCACAAGTCTGGTTCATCCTTGGGAGCAATTTCCAAATGCCTGAAGGTACCACGTTCATCTGTACAAACAATAGTACTCAAGTATAAACACCATGGGACCATGCAGCCGTCATACTGCTCAGGAAGGAGACACGTTCTGTCTCCTAGAGAGGAACGTACTTTGGTGCGAAAAGTGCAAATCAATCCCAGAGCAACAGCAAAGGACCTTGTGAAGATGCTGGTGGAAACAGGTATACAAGTATCTATATCCACAGTAAAACAAGTCCTATATCGACATAACCTGAAAGGCCGCTCAGCAAGGAAGAAGCCACTGCTCCAAAACCACCATAAAAAAGCCAGACTACAGTTTGCAACTGCACATGGGGACAAAGATCGTACTTTTTGGAGAAATGTCCTCTGGTCTGATTAAACAAATATAGAACTGTTTGGCCATAATGACCATCGTTATGTTTGGAGGAAAAAGGGGGAGGCTTGCAAGCCGAAGAACACCATCCCAACCGTGAAGCACAGGGGTGGCAGCATCATGTTGTGGGGGTGCTTTGCTGCAGGAGGGACTGGTGCACTTCACAAATTAGATGGCATCATGAGGGAGGAAATGTATGTGGATATATTGAAGAAACATCTCAAGAAATCAGTCAGGAAGTTAAAGCTTGGTCGCAAATGGGTCTTCCGAATGGACAATGATCCCATTCATACTTCCAAAGTTGTGGCAAAATGGCTTAAGGACAACAAAGTCAAGGTATTGGAGTGGCCATCACAAAGCCCTGGCCTCAACCTATAGAAAATGTGTAGGCAGTGCTGAAAAAGCGTGTGTGAGCATCCAGGCCTACAAACCTGACTCAATTACACCAGCTCTTTCAGGAGTAATGTGCCAAAATTCACCCAAATTATTGTGGGACGCTTGCGGAAGGCTACCCGAAAAGTTTGACCCAAGTTAAACAATTTAAAGGCAACGCTACCAAATACTAATTGAGTGTATGTAAACTTCTAACACGCTAGGAATGTGATGAAAGAAATAAAAGTTGAAATAAATAATTCTCTCTACTATTACATTTCACATTCTTAAAATAAGGTGGTGATCCTAACTGACCTAAGACAGGGAATTTTTACTAGGATTAGATGTCAGGAATTGTGAAAAACTGAGTTTAAATGTGTTTGGCTACGGTGTAGGTAAACTTCCGACTTCAACTGTATATATATAATTAATAATAATACAATTAGCACTGTGCTGATGCTGTTACACTTTGTCACTGTTAGGGAATTATTTTTATCACATTTTTTATTTAACCTTTATTTAACTAGGCAAATCAGTTCAGAACAAATTCTTATTTATTTTACAATGACGGCCTACCTCGGCCAAACCCTCCCTTAACCCGGACAATGCTGGGCCAATTGTGCACCGCTCTATGGGGCTCCCGATCATGGCCGGTTGTGATACAGCCTGGGATCAAACCAGGGTCTGTAGTGACGCCTCTAGCAGTGAGATGCATTGCCTTAGACTGCTGCGCCACTCGGAATTAACACTTTTAGTGTTATGCAATAACACCTCATAACACCTCATGTACACTGAGTTCCTAATATTGAGTCGCACCCCCTTTTGCCCTCAGAACAGCCTCAAATCTTTGGGGCATGGACTCAACAAGGTGTCGAAAGCGTTCCATAGGAATGCTGGCCCATGTTGACTCCAATGCTGTGGGAGGTCTGGACCAATTTCAGTCTGTGCCGTTTAAGATGAGGGAGGACAGTTTTTTTTGCATAGCCTTATTTGTTTTACAATATATTGGATGACTGTCATTCATATTCCATTCATCCAGTTCAATGTAACATCGATAGGGTTAGGATACTGCAGGATACTCACATTTTTCCTATACCCATCATGAGGTTGCTACAACCTAGCCTATGGAGGAAAGTGCACACAGGTTGAGAGAAACATTTGAGGTGAAGACAGTGACACATTCAATACCAACCCACACACTCCTGCCTGCATCTAGCTGATCTAGGGTGTAATCATTAGACCGACAGTTGCAAACAAGAGCTTCTATTAGACAAATTCATGTATGTTTATCCCCGTTTCATTCGGTTTGCTTCCATTTAAGAAACAGTTTTCAACAGAATCAGTGGAATGAATACACCCCTGATCACGCGTAAACACAGTTCACTTTCATAGCAGCACAAAGTATATTTTATATTTGAGATTCTTCAAAGTAGCCACCCTTTGCCTTGATAACAGCTTTGCACACTCTTGGCATTCTTTCAACCAGCTTCACCTAGAATGCTTTTCCAACAGTCTTGAAGCTGTTCCCACATATGCTGAGCACTTGTTGGCTGCTTTTCCTTCACTCTGCGGTCCAACTCATCCCAAACCATCTCAATTGGGTTGTGGTTGGGTGGTTGTGGAGGCCAGGTCATCTGATGCAGCACTCCAACACTCTCCTTCTTGGTCAAATAGCCCTTACACAGCCTGGAGGGGTGTTGGGTCATTGTCTTGTTGAAAAACAAATGATAGTCCCACTAAGCGCAAACCAGATGGGATGGTGTATCGCTGCAGAATGCTGTGGTAGCCATGCTGGTTAAGTTTGCCTTGAATTCTAACTAAATCACAGACCGTGTCACCAGCAATGCACCCCCACACCATCACACCTCCTCCTCCATGCTTCACGGTGGGTACCACACATGCAGAGATCATCTGTTCACCTACTCAACTTCTCACAAAGACACGGCGGTTGGAACCAAAACTCTCAAATCTGGACTCATCAGACCAAAGGACAGATTTCCACCAGTCTAATGTCCATTGCTCGTGTTTCTTGGCCCAAGTAAGTCTCTTCTTATTATTGGTGTCCTTTAGTAGTGGTTTCTTTGCAGTAATTCAACTATGAAGGCCTGATTCACACAGTCTCTGAACAGTTAATATTGAGATGTGTCTGTTGAACTCTGTGAAACATTTATTTTGGCTGCAATTTCTGAGGCTGGTAACTCTAATAAACTTATCCTCTGCAGCAGAGGTAACTCTGAATCTTCCTTTCCTGTGAAGGTCCTCATGAGAGCCAGTTTTATCATAGCACTTGATGGTTTCTGCGACTGCACTTGAAGAAACTTGAAAAGTTCTTGAAATGTTCCGTTCTCGCTGACCTTCATGTCTTAAAGTAATGATGGACTGTCGTTCCTCTTTGCTTATTTGAGTTGTTCTTGCCATAATATGGACTTGGTCTTTTACCAAATAGGGCTATCTTCTGTATACAACCCATAACTTGTCACAACACAACAGACTGGCCCAAAGGCATTAGGAAGGAAATAAATTACACAATTTCACTTTTAACAGGGCACACCTCATGAAGCTGGTTGAGAGAATATGAAGAGTGTGCAAAGCTGTACTTGTATTTATTATGGATCCCCATTAGTTCCTGCCAAGGCAGCAGCTACTCTTCCTGGGGTTTATTATGGATCCCATTAGTTCCTGCCAAGGCAGCAGCTACTCTTCCTGGGGTTTATTATGGATCCCCATTAGTTCCTGCCAAGGCAGCAGCTACTCTTCCTGGGGTTTATTATGGATCCACATTAGTTCCTGCCAAAGCAGCAGCTACTCTTCCTGGGGTTTCTTATGGATCCCCATTAGTTCCTGCCAAGGCAGCAGCTACTCTTCCTGGGGTTTATTACGGATCCCCATTAGTTCCTGCCAAAGCAGCAGCTACTCTTCCTGGGGTTTATTATGGATCTCCATTAGTTCCTGCCAAGGCAGCAGCTACTCTTCCTGGGGTTTATTAAGGATTCCCATTAGTTCCTGCCAAGGCAGCAGCTACTCTTCCTGGGGTTTATTAAGGATCCCCATTAGTTCCTGCCAAGGCAGCAGCTACTCTTCCTGGGGTTCAGCAAAACTAAGGCAGTTTATACCATTTTAAAAATATTACAATACCTACACAGATTTCACAGGCCCCTACTCCACCACTACCACATATCTACAATACTAAATCCATGTGTATGTATAGTGCGCGTGTGTGCGCGTGTGTGCGTGCATGTGTGTGTGTGTAAATGTTTGTATTACTTCACAGTCCCCGCTGTTCCATAAGGTGTTTTTTGATCTTTTTTTAAAATCTGATTCTACTGCTGCATCAGTTACCTGATGTGGAATAGAGTTCCATGTAGTCATGGCTCTATGTAGTACTTTGCCCCTCCCATAATCTGTTCTGGACTTGGGGACTGTGAAGAGACCTCTGGTGGCATGTCTTGTGGGGTATGCATGGGTGTCCGAGCTGTGTGCCAGTAGTTTAGACAGACAGCTCGGTGCATTCAACATGTCAATACTTCTCATAAATAAAGTAGTGATGAAGTCAATCTCTCCTCCACTTTGAGCCATGAGAGATTGACATGCATATTATTAATATTAGCTCTCTGTATACATCCAAGGGCCAGCCGTGCTGCCCTGTTCTGAGCCAATTGAAAAAAGTCATTTTTTTGTGGCACCTGACCACACGACTGAACAGTAGTCAAGGTGCGACAAAACTAAGGCCTGTAGGACCTGCCTTGTTGATAAGAAGGTAGAAACTAGGGCCTGTAGGACCTGCCTTGTTGATAGTGTTGTTAAGAAGGTAGAAACTAGGGCCTGTAGGACCTGCCTTTTTGAGAGTGTTGTTAAGAAGGTAGAAACTAGGGCCTGTAGGACCTGCCTTGTTGATAGTGTTGTTAAGAAGGCTGAGCAACGCTTTATTATAGACAGACTTCTCCCCATCTTAGCTACTACTGAATCAATATGTTTTGACCATGACAGTTTACAATCCAGGGTTACTCCAAGCAGTTTAGTCATCTCAAATTTCTCAATTTCCACATTATTTTTTACAGTGTAGTTTCTTTTTCTTTAGTTTAGTCACATGATTTCTTAACTTGCAGTACGTTTGCCAATCAGTTGGGCTGCCAGACTTAATTGCCATACCTTTTGCCTCATCCCTCTCAACCATGCAATTTTTCAATTCCTTGTCAATCCACGGGGATTTAACAGTTTTTACAGTCACGTTCTTAATGGGTGCTTATTAGTAACTGGAATAAGTCGTTTCATAAATGTGTCAAGTGCAGCATCTGGTTGCTCCTCATTACACAATCTAGAAGAAAAAGAAACGCACACCTATTAACCTGTTGGGGGTAGCGGGCAGTATTGACACGGCCGGATAAAAAACGTACCCGATTTAATCTGGTTACTACTCCTGCCCAGTAACTAGAATATGCATATAATTATTGGCTTTGGATAGAAAACACCCTAAAGTTTCTAAAACTGTTTAAATGGTGTCTGTGAGTATAACAGAACTCATATGGCAGGCAAAAACCTGAGAGGATTCTATATGGGAAGTGGCCTGTCTGACAAGTTGTTGTTTATCTTGGCTCTTTTTATTGAAGACTGAGGATCTTTGCTATAACGTGACACTTCCTACGGCTCCCATAGGCTCTCAGAGCCCGGGAAATAGCTGAACGATATCGAGGCAGCCTCTGGCTGAAACACATTATCGCTTTTGGCAAGTGGCCGATCAGAGTATTATGGGCTTAGGCGCGTGCCCGAGTCGACCCCGTGCTTTATTTTCTTTCGTCTGTTTACCTAAATGCAGATTCCCGGTCGGAATATTATCGCTTTTTTTACGAGAAAAATTGCATAAAAATGGATTTTAAACAGCGGTTGACATGCTTCGAAGTACGGTAATGGAATATTTAGACATTTTTTGTCACGAAATGCGCCATGCTCGTCACCCTTCTTTACCCTTTCGGATAGTGTCTTGAACGCACGAACAAAACGTCGCTATTTGGATATAACGATGGATTATTTGGGACCAAACCAACATTTGTTATTGAAGTAGAAGTCCTGGGAGTGCATTCTGACGAAGAACACCAAAGGTAATAACATTTTTCTTATAGTAAATCTGACTTTGGTGAGTGCTAAACTTGCTGGGTGTCTAAATAGCTAGCCCTGTGATGCTGGGCTATCTACTTAGAATATTGCAAAATGTGCTTTCACCAAAAAGCTATTTTAAAATCGGACATATCGAGTGCATAGAGGAGTTCTGTATCTATAATTCTTAAAATAATTGTTATGCTTTTTGTGAACGTTTATCGTGAGTAATTTAGTAAATTCACCGGAAGTTTGCTGGGGGTATGCTAGTTCTGAACGTCACATGCTAATGTAAAAAGCTGGTTTTTGATATAAATATGAACTTGATTGAACAAAACATGCATGTATTGTATAACATAATGTCCTAGGTGTGTCATCTGATGAAGATCATCAAAGGTTAGTGCTGCATTTAGCTGTCTTCTGGGTTTTTGTGACATTATATGCTAGCTTGAAAAATGGGTGTCTGATTATTTCTGGCTGGGTACTCTGCTGACATAATCTAATGTTTTGCTTTCGTTGTAAAGC
Organism: Salmo salar; assembly: GCF_965601325.2. NCBI lineage: Eukaryota > Metazoa > Chordata > Actinopteri > Salmoniformes > Salmonidae > Salmo > Salmo salar. Next base: position 14,155,715 of record NC_138305.1, read on the forward strand.
CTTTTTGAAATCGGACAGTGTGGTTAGATTAACGAGAGTCTTGTCTTTAAAATGCTGTAAAATAGTCATATGTTTGAGAAATTGAAGTAATAGCATTTCTAAGGTATTTGAAAATCGCGCCACTGGATTACACTGGCTGTTGCGTAGGTGGGACGAATTCGTCCCGCCTAGCCCAGAGAGGTTAACGAGAGTCTTGTCTTTAAAATGGTGTAAAATAGTCTTATGTTTGAGAAATTGAAGTAATAGCATTTCTAAGGTATTTGAATAACGCACCACAGGATTCCACTGGCTGTTACGTAGGTGGGACGATTTCGTCCCGCCGGCCCTAGAGAAGTTAATGTGAGGTGCTGGCTAGCGGAGTTTAAAACTTGAAAATAAGGGAGAGCCGCACACTCTAGGAGCTCAGATGCAAAAATGTAATAGCCAATGTTTCGACAGCCAAGCTCTTCCATCCTATCATCTCTTCCCTCTGCTCCATCCTTCTCCAACCAATCTCCTGATTCTGCCTCCTCAACCCTCCTCTCCTCCCTTTCTGCATCCTTTGATTCTCTATGTCCCCTATCCTCCCGGCCGGCTCAGTCCTCCCCTCCTGCTCCGTGGCTTGACGACTCATTGCGAGCTCACAGAACAGGGCTCCGGGCAGTCGAGCGGAAATGGAGGAAAACTAGCCTCCCTGCGGACCTGGCATCTTTTCACTCCCTCCTCTCTACATTTTCTTCCTCTGTTTCTGCTGCTAAAGCCACTTTCTACCACTCTAAATTCCAAGCATCTGCCTCTAACCCTAGGAAGCTCTTTGCCACCTTCTCCTCCCTCCTGAATCCTCCTCCCCCCCTCCTCCTTCTCTGCAGATGACTTCGTCAACCATTTTGAAAAGAAGGTTGACGACATCCGATCCTCGTTTGTTAAGTCAAACGACACCGCTGGTCCTGCTCACATTGCCCTACCCTATGCTTTGACCTCTTTCTCCCTCTCTCTCCAGATGAAATCTTGTGACTTGTGACGGCCGGCCGCCCAACAACCTGCCCGCTTGACCCTATCCCCTCCTCTCTTCTCCAGACCATTTCCGGAGACCTTCTCCCTTACCTCACCTCGCTCATCAACTCATCCTTGACCGCTGGCTACGTCCCTTCAGTCTTCAAGAGAGCGAGAGTTGCACCCCTTCTCAAAAAACCTACACTCGATCCCTCCGATGTCAACAACTACAGACCAGTATCCCTTCTTTCTTTTCTCTCCAAAACTCTTGAGCGTGCCGTCCTTGGCCAGCTCTCTTGCTATCTCTCTCAGAATGACCTTCTTGATCCAAATCAGTCAGGTTTCAAGACTGGTCATTCAACTGAGACTGCTCTTCGCTGTGTCACGGAGGCTCTCCGCACTGCTAAAGCTAACTCTCTCTCCTCTGCTCTCATCCTTCTAGACCTCTCTGCTGCCTTTGATACTGTGAACCATCAGATCCTCCTCTCCACCCTCTCCGAGTTGGGCATCTCCGGCGCGGCTCACTCTTGGATTGCGTCCTACCTGACAGGTCGCTCCTACCAGGTGACGTGGCGAGAATCCGTCTCCGCACCACATGCTCTCACCACTGGTGTCCCCCAGGGCTCAGTTCTAGGCACTTTCCTATTCTCGCTATACACCAAGTCACTTGGCTCTGTCATATCCTCACATGGTCTCTCCTATCATTGCTACAGAAACGACACACAATTAATCTTCTCCTTTCCCCCTTCTGATAACCAGGTGGCGAATCGCATCTCTGCATGTATGGCCGACATATCAGTGTGGATGACGGCTCACCACCTCAAGCTGAACCTCGGCAAGACGGAGCTGCTCTTCCTCCCGGGGAAGGACTGCCCGTTCCATGATCTCGCCATCACGGTTGACAACTCCATTGTGCCCTCCTCCCAGAGTGCTAAGAGCCTTTGCATGACCCTGGACAACACCCTGTCGTTCTCCGCTAACATCAAGGTGGTGACCCGATCCTGTAGGTTCATGCTCTACAACATTCGCAGAGTACGACCCTGCCTTACACAGGAAGCGGCGCAGGTCCTAATCCAGGCACTTGTCATCTCCCATCTGGATTACTGCAACTCGATGTTGGCGGGGCTCCCTGCCTGTGCCATTAAACCGCTACAACTCATCCAGAACGCCGCAGCCCGTCTGGTGTTCAACCTTCCCAAGTTCTCTCACGTCACCCCGCTCCTCCGCACACTCCACTGGCTTCCAGTTGAAGCTCGCATCTGCTACAAGACCATGGTGCTTGCCTACTGAGCTGTGAGGGGAACGGCACCTCCGTACCTTCAGGCTCTGATCAGTCCCTACACCCAAACAAGGGCACTGCGTTCATCCACCTCTGGCCTGCTGGCCCCCCTACCTCTGTGGAAGCACAGTTCCCACTCAGCCCAGTCCAAACTGTTCGCTGCTCTGGCACCCCAATGGTGGAACAAGCTCCCTCACGACGCCAGGACAGCGGAGTCAATCACCACCTTCCGGAGACACCTGAAACCCCACCTCTTTAAGGAATACCTGGGATAGGATAAAGTAATCCTTCTAACCCCCCACCCCCACCCTCCCCCCAAAAAGATATAGATATACTTTTGTAAAGTGGTTGTTCCACTGGATATCATAAGGTGAATGCACCAATTTGTAAGTTGCTCTGGATAAGAGCGTCTGCTAAATAATGTAAATGTACTTCAACAGTATTTACCATTAGATCGTCTCTAAGCTTTACAGGAATGTGGTTCTGAATAGAGACTTCAACACGTTGGCATTTCTGTATTTTCTGTAGATGTTATAACCATGTATTGCTACCACTGTATCATCAAAGGTATTATCTAAGTGAGTTTCAGAGATAGACAGAATATGAATGTCATCTGTTACAAACAAGTTATTGACTTCATGGACCTTGTTTCTTAGGCTACATATGTTAATATGGGCTTTTTTAGCACTTTTCTGGGTTGCTTGATAGTTTTTAATGCTTTACTGGGAAGCTTATCAGAGGTAGACTTACTCATGTTATTTACATTGTAGCTGATGCAGGGTGAGCTGCATAAAGTGGTCTTCTTACTATTGAATACCGCCTCTGTGCTAACCGTGTAACTCTGGTTTACAGGCTCATGATTACTGCTTACAATAGCTGTAGGATAAACAGATGTATTCGGAACAATTAGGGGTACATAAATTAAATGACTTACATTGTGTTTGCCAATTCCCATAAGATCATGTACATGATGTAAGTGTATGTTGTAACTCTTTGTCACGGTTTGTTGTTTTTGTTATTTCAGTTTATTTTGTATGTATTGCATAGTTTCACAGTTCAATAAAATATGTGGAATGATAATCACGCTGCACTTTGGTCCGCTTCATCTTACGACAAACGTGACAGAATCTCCCACCACAAAAGGACCAAGCAGCGTGGTCAGGAGACATGGACCTGGGAGGACATCCTGACGGCAAGGGATCCTGGACGTGGGAGGAGATCCAGGCTGGATGGGATCGCCTCCCATGGGAACAGGTGGAGGCAGCGAGAGAAGAGCGGCGTCAAGATGAGGAACTAGCACGGCAACGAGGCAAGCACGAGAGGCAGCCCCAAAACGTTTTTTTTGGGGGGGCGGGCACACGGGAAGATTGGCTAAGTCAGGGTTCAGACCTGAGCCAACTCGCCGTGCTTACCGTGGGGAGCGAGTGACTAAGCAAGCACCGTGTTATACGGTGATGCGCACTGTGTCGCCAGTACGCATTCACAGCCCGGTGCGATCTCTGCCCGTGCCCCGCATTTGCCGAGCTAGGTTGAGCATTCATCCAGGCAGGGTGGTGCCAGCTCAGCGCTCCTGGTCTCCAGTTCGCCTTCTCGGTCCAGGATATCCTGCGCCGGCTCTGCGCACTGTGCCGCCTGTGCGTATTCACAGCCCAGTGCATCCTGTGCCAGCGCCCCGCATTTGCCGGGCGAAAGTAAGCATCCAGCCAGGACGGGTGGTGCTAGCTCTACGCTCGAGACCTCCAGTGCGCCTCCACTGCCCAGTATATCCTGTGCCTGCTCCACGTACCCGGCCTCCAGTGAGTCTATACAGCCTGGTACGCCCAGTTCCTGCTCCTCACACTTGCCCTGAGGTGCGTGTTACCAGTCTGGCGCCACCTGTGCCAGCCCCACGCATCAGGCCTCCAGTGCGCCTTCCCAGTCCAGAGCTTCCGGCGACGTCCCCCAGTCCGGGGCATCCAGCGACGTTCCCCAGTCCGGTGAGACCTGTTCCGGCTCCACGTAAGAAGCATCCAGTGATGATCCATGGCACGAAGCCTCCAGTGATGATCCATGGCCCGGAGCCTGTAGGGATGATCCATGGCACAAAGCCTCCAGTGATAAACCATGGCCCGGAGCCTCCAGTAATGATCCATGGCACAAAGCCTCCAGTGGTGATCCATGGCGCGTAGCCTGCAGCGACGGTCCCCATTCCGGAACCTCCTGAGACGGCCCACAGTCCGGAACCTCCTGAGACGGCCCGCAGTCCGGAACCTCCTGAGACGGCCCGCAGTCCGGAACCTCCTGAGACGGCCCGCAGTCCGGAACCTCCTGAGACGGCCCGCAGTCCTGAGTCTCCGGCGGCGGTCCGCAGTCCGGAGTCTCCGGCGGCGGTCCGCAGTCCGGAGTCTCCGGCGGCGGTCCGCAGTCCAGAACCTCCGGCGGCGGTCCGCAGTCCAGAACCTCCGGCGACGGTCCGCAGTCCAGAACCTCCGGCGATGGTCCGCAGTCCAGAACCTCCAGCGGCGGTCTGCAGTCAAGAACCTCCGGTGATGATCCGCGGTCCAGGTCCTTCGGCGACGATCCAGGGTCCAGTGACACAAAAGCGGAGGGATCAGCGGGCGGAGCGGAGGTTACACCCCGAGAGCCGTCGGAGCCGTCGGAGCGGAGCCGTCTCCGCGGCTGGAGGATCCGCGGGATGAGAAGGTTCTTCATACTGCATCAGAGCCACCATAGACATTAGTCACCCACCCTAACCCTCCCATTTTTTTTTTCATTTTTTTTTTTAGGTGCGTTTGGAGTCCGCACCTTTGGGGGGTTACTGTCACGTCCTGACCATAGAAAGCTGTTCTTTTCTATGGTAGAGTAGGTCAGGGCGTGACAGGTTTTTTTTCTGGTTTAGATTTTCTATATTATGTTCTATTTTTGTATTTCTATGTTGGGTTTTGTTTGGGGTGATCTCCAATTAGAGGCAGCTGGTCATCGTTGTCTCTAATTGGAGATCATACTTAAGTAGGTGTTTTTCCCACCTGGGTTTGTGGGAGATTGATTTTGAGTATGTTGTAACTCTTCGTCACGGTTTGTTGTTTTTGTTATTTCAGTTTATTTTGTATGTATTGCATAGTTTCACAGTTCAATAAAATATGTGGAACGATAATCACGCTGCACTTTGGTCCGCTTCATCCTATGACAACCGTGACACTTCTACAGATAGATAACGTTGCAGTTGATGTTAGATGGTCTTCTACAGATAGATAACGTTGCAGTTGATGTAAGATGGTCTTCTACAAATAGATAACGTTGCAATTGATGTAAGATGGTCTTCCAGAATCTAGATGATGATAAAGTTGAAGGGATATGGTCTTCTAGAATGTACATGATGATGTAGTTTAAGGTGGTCTTCTAGATAACGATGTTGCTGATTGGATATGGTCTTCCAAAATCTAGATGATGATGTGGCTGATGGAAGATGGTCTTCTAGAATCTAAATAGTGATGTAGCTAATGGCAGATGGTATTTTACTAATAGATGATGATGTAGTTGATGGGAAATAGTTCTAGAATCAAGATAATGATGTAGTTGATTGGAGATGGACTTCTATAATCTAGCTTGATTATGTATTTCATGGGAGACGGTGTTCTAGAATCTAGATGATGATGTAGTTGATGGGAGATGGTCTTCTAGAATATAGATAATGTTGGAGATGACCTTCTAGAATCAAGCTGATGATGTAGTTGATTGGAGATGTTACTCTAGAATCTAGATGATGATGTAGTTGATGGGAGACGGTGTTCTAGAATCTAGATAATGTTGGAGATGACCTTCTAGAATCAAGCTGATGATGTAGTTGATTGGAGATGTTACTCTAGAATCTAGATGGTGATGTAGTTGATTGGAGATGTTACTCTAGAATCTAGATGACAAATTAGTTGATGAAACATGGTCTTCTACAAATTGATGTAATTTATGGAAGACGTTTTTCTAGAATCTAGATAATGATGTAATTGATGAGAGACGGTGTTCTAGATAATTATGTATTTGATGAGAGTTGGTTTTCCAGAATCTAGGTAATGATGTTGTTGATGAGAGGTGGTCTTCCAGAATGTAGGTAATGATGTTGTTGATGGGAGATGGTCTTCTAGAATCTCGATAACGATTGTTTTGAAACCCTGGTCATTAATCGACATGTGGTTGATGGGAAATGGTCTTCTAGAAGTTTAATGATCTTGTAGTTTACTGGAGATGGTCTTCTATAATCAAGATAATGATGTAGTTGTAGGTAGTTTGTCTTCTAGAATCTAGATAATGATGTAGTCGATGGGAGATAGTCATGTATAATCTAGATAATGATGTAGTCGATGGGAGATAGTCATGTATAATTTAGATAATGATATAGTCGATGGGAGATACTCATGTATAATCTAGATAATGATGTAGTCGATGGGAGACGGTCTTCTAGAATCTAGACAATGATGCAGTTGATGGGAGGTTCTTCTTGAATCTAAATAAGATTTGTAGTTAATGGGCGATGGTCTTCTACAGATAGATGATGATGTAGTTGAAGGGAGAAGGTCTTCTAGAATCCAGATGGTAATGGGAGATGATTTTCTACAGATAGAAAATGATGTAGTTGAAGGACGATGTTCTTCTAGAATGAAGATAATGATGTGGTTGATGGGAGATGGTTTTCTTGAAAATTCAATTGATGTGGTTGATGGCAGATGGTCTTGCTGAATGTTGATAATGATGTAATTGTTGGGAAATTGTCTTCCAGAATCTAGATAATGATTTAGATGATGGAAGATGGTCTTCCAGAATCTATGTAATGATGTAGTTGATGGAAGATGGTTTTCTAGAAAATACATAACGATGTAGTTGATGGGAGATGTTCTTCTAGAATCTATAAAATGATGTAGCTGTTTAGAGATGGTATTCTTGTGACGAATGTTGTATGAAGGAGCAGACCAAGGCGCAGCGTGTGTATCGTTCCACATGTTATTATAACTGTGAGACATTCAAATAACCTAATAAACAAAACAACAAACCGTGACGAAGAGGTGCAACATACACTAACTCAAAATATAATCTCCCACAAACCCAGGTGAGAAAAATAACTACTTAAATATGATCCCCAATTAGAGACAACGATGACTAGCTGCCTCTAATTGGAGATTATCCCCCCCCAAAAAACATAGAAAAACATAAACTAGAACCACACAACATAGAAAATTTAAACTAGACAAAACCATCTGTCACTCCCTGACCTACTCTACCATAGAAAATAAAAGCTTTCTATGGTCAGGAAGTGACAATTCTAGAATCTAGATGATAATGTAGATGATGGAAGATGGTGTTCTAAACATTGCTAATGATGTAGGTGATGGGAGATCGTCTTGTTGAATTTAGATGACGATGTAGTTGTTTGGAGATGGTTTTCTAGAAATGGCTAATGATGTAGGTGATGGGAGATGGTTTTCTAGAAATGGCTAATGATGTAGGTGATGGGAGAGGGTTTTCTAGAAATGGGTAATGATGTAGGTGATGGGAGATGATTTTCTAGAAATGGGTAATGATGTAGGTGATGGGAGATGGTTTTCTAGAAATGGCTGATGATGTAGGTGATGGGAGATGGTTTTCTAGAAATGGCTAATGATGTAGGTGATGGGTGAAGGTCTTCTATAATCTACAAGGTGGTGTAGCTTTTATTCGTCACAGTGCTGTTCTCTTTCTTCCATCCACTGATATCGTACTGATGGTTATGTGATGTTATGATCTCTTGGAGCTGAATGATGGTAATGGTGAATCTGAAAAAAGTTCTCCATCCATTGTCATTCCGTGTTCAGAGGTAGAACATACCATGGTGTCACTGCATTAGACAAAAAAATATATTCAACAAGCAGGACTTACAGGATGTACTTCAGACACCCGACAAAGCCAAAATCTCCGTCATTGGCAAGAGAAAGAGACGCAGGTACAGAGGACACAGAGCGGGGTGCCTTGTAAGGATCCGCCGACTGCGAGTGGGAAATCTGCCTTTACCGTCAGTATTACTTGCCAACGTACAATCATTGGACAATAAATTAGACGAGGTACGATCACGAATATCCTACCAACGGGACATCAAAAATTGTAACATCTTATGTTTCAACGAATCGTGGCTGAATGATGACATGGATATTCAGCTAGCGGGATATACGCTGCACCGGCAACATAGAACGGCACCTTCCGGTAAGATGGGGGGGGGGGGGCGGTCTGTGCATATTTGTTAACAACAGCTGGTGCACAAAATCTAAGGAAGTCTCTAGATTTTGCTCGCCTGAAGTAGAGTATCTAATGATAAGCTGTAGACCACATTATTTGCCAAGAGAGTTTTCATCGATACTTTTCGTGGCTGTTTATTTACCACCACAGATGGATGCAGGCACTAAGACCACACTCAGTCAGCTGTATAAGGAAATAAGCAAACAGGAAACCGTTCACCCCGAGGCGGCGCTCCTAGTGGCCAGGGTCTTTAATGCAGGGAAACTTAAATCAGTTTAACCTAATTTCTATCAGCATGATTAATACGCAACCAGAGGGGAAAAAAAATTCGAGATCACCTGTACTCCACACACAGAGACGCGTACAAAGCTCTCCCTCACCCTCCATTTGGTAAATCCGACCACAACTGTATCCTCCTGATTCCTGCTTACAAGCAAAAATTAAAGCAGGAAGCACCAGTGAATCGGTCTATAAAAACAGTGGTCAGATGAAGCAGATGCTAATCTACAGGACTGTTTTGCTAGCACAGACTGGAATATGTTCTGGGATTCTTCCGATGACATTGAGGAGTACACCACATCACTGGCTTTATAAATAAGTGCATTGAGGACATTGTCCCCACAGTGACTGTACGTACATACCCCAACCAGAAGCCATGGATTACAGGCAACATTCGCACTGAGCTAAAGGGTAGAGCCGCCGCTTTCAAGGTGCGGGAGTCTAACCCGGAAGCTTATAAGAAATCCCGCTACGCCTTCCCGCTATGCCCTGCAAACTATTACAGACTATAAATATACTATATATATATATATATATACTATATATATACTCGATCCCTCCGATGTCAACAACTACAGACCAGTATCCCTTCTTTCTTTTCTCTCCAAAACTCTTGAACGTGCCGTCCTTGGCCAGCTCTCCTGCTATCTCTCTCAGAATGACCTTCTTGATCCTAATCAGTCAGGTTTCAAGACTGGGCATTCAACTGAGACTGCTCTTCTCTGTGTCACGGAGGCTCTCCGCACTACTAAAGCTAACTCTCTCTCCTCTGCTCTCATCCTTCTAGACCTATCTGCTGCCTTTGATACTGTGAACCATCAGATCCTCCTCTCCACCCTCTCCGAGTTGGGCATCTCCGGCGCGGCCCACGCTTGGATTGCGTCCTACCTGACAGGTCGCTCCTACCAGGTGGCGTGGCGAGAATCTGTCTCCGCACCATGCGCTCTCACCACTGGTATCCCCCAGGGCTCTGTTCTAGGCCCTCTCCTATTCTCGCTATACACCAAGTCACTTGGCTCTGTCATATCCTCACATGGTCTCTCCTATCATTGCTATGCAGACGACACACAATTAATCTTCTCCTTTCCCCCTTCTGATAACCAGGCGGCGAATCGCATCTCTGCATGTCTGTCAGACATATCAGTGTGGATGACGGATCACCAGCTCAAGCTGAACCTCGGCAAGACGGAGCTGCTCTTCCTCCCGGGGAAGGACTGCCCGTTCCATGATCTCGCCATCACGGTTGACAACTCCCTTGTGTCCTCCTCCCAGAGTGCTAAGAACCTTGGCGTGATCCTGGACAACACCCTGTCGTTCTCCACTAACATCAAGGCGGTGACCCGATCCTGTAGGTTCATGCTCTACAACATTCGCAGAGTACGACCTTGCCTCACACAGGAAGCGGCGCAGGTCCTAATCCAGGCACTTGTCATCTCCCGTCTGGATTACTGCAACTCGCTGTTGGCTGGGCTCCCTGCCTGTGCCATTAAATCCCTACAACTCATCCAGAACGCCGCAGCCCGTCTGGTGTTCAACCTTCCCAAGTTCTCTCACGTCACCCCGCTCCTCCGCTCTCTCCACTGGCTTCCAGTTGAAGCTCGCATCCGCTACAAGACCATGGTGATTGCCTACGGAGCTGTGAAGGGAACGGCACCTCCATACCTTCAGGCTCTGATCAGGCCCTACACCCAAACAAGGGCACTGCGTTCATCCACCACTGGCCTGCTGGCCCCCCTACCTCTGAGGAAGCACAGTTCCCGCTCAGCCCAGTCAAAACTGTTCGCTGCTCTGGCACCCCAATGGTGGAACAAGCTCCCTCACGACGCCAGGACAGCGGAGTCAATCACCACCTTCCGGAGACACCTGAAACCCCACCTCTTTAAGGAATACCTAGGATAGGATAAAGTAATCCTTCTAAACCCCCCCCCCCCCCTTAAAAGATTTAGATGCACTATTGTAAAGTGGTTGTTCCACTGGATATCATAAGGTGAATGCACCATTTTGTAAGTCGCTCTGGATAAGAGCGTCTGCTAAATGACTTAAATGTAAATGTAAATGATATAAAGGGAAGCACAGCCGCGAGCTACTCAGTGACTCGAGCATACCAGATGAGATAAATCACTTCTATGCTCGCTTCGAGGCAAGTAACACTGAGGCATGCATTAGAGCATCAGCTGTTCCGGACGACTGTGTGATCACGCTCTCTCTCCGTAGCCGACGTGAGTAAGACCTTTAAACAGGTCAACATTCACAAGGCCGCAGGGCCAGACGGATTACCGGACATGTGTTCTGGGTATGTGCTGACCAACTGTCCCTGATTGGGTCTGCAATACCAACCTGTTTCAAGGAGACCACCATAGTCTATGTGTCCAAGAACACTAAGGTAAACTGCCTAAATGACTACAGACCCATAGCAATCACATCTGTAGCCATGAAGTGCTTTGAAAGGCTGGTCATGGCTCACATTAACACCATTATCCCAGAAACCCTAGACTCACTCCAATTTGCATACCACCCAAACAGATCCACAGATGATGCAATCTCTATTGCACTCCACACTGCCCTTTCCCACCTGGACAAAAGGAACACCTATGTGAGAATGCTATTCATTGACTACAGCTCAGCGTTCAACACCATAGTGCCCTCAAAGCTCATCACTAAGCTAAGGACCCTGGGACTAAACACCTCCCTCTGAAACTGGATCCTGGCCTTTCTGACGGGCCGCCCCCAGGTGGTGAGAGTAGGCAGCAACACATCTGCCACGCTGAACCTCAACACTGGGACCCCTCAGGGGTGCGTGCTCAGTCCCCTCCTGTACTCCCTGTTCACCCACGACTGCGTGGTCAGGCACGACTCCAATACCATCATTAAGTTTGCAGATGACACAACAGTGGTAGGCCTGATCACCGACAACGATGAGACAGCCTATAGGGAGGAGGTCAGAGACCTGGCAGTGTGGTGCCAGAATAACAACCTATCCCTGAACATAACCAAGACTAAGGAGATGATTGTGGACTACAGGAAAAGGAGGACCGAGTACGCCCCCATTCTCATCGACAGGGCTGTAGTGGAGCAGGTTGAGAGCTTCAAGGTCCTTGGTGTCCACATCACCAACTAACTATCATGGTCCAAACACACCAAGACAGTCGTGAAGAGGGCACAACAACACTTTTTCCCCCTCAGGAGACTGAAAGATTTGGCAATGGTCCCCAGAACCTCAAAAAGTTCTATAGCTGCACCATCGAGAGCATCCTGACCGGTTGCATCACTGCCTGGTATGGCAACTGCTCGACATCTGACCATTAGGAGATACAGAGGGTACTGCATACGGTCCATTACATCACTGGGGCCAAACTTCCTGTTATTATTTTTTTTTCTTCTTCTTCCCATACTGGCCCCCCGTGGGAATCGAACCCACAACCCTGGCGTTGCAAACACCATGCTCTACCAACTGAGCTACAGGGAATGCTACATGTACAAATTACCGACTAAACATGTACCCCCGCACATTGACTCCGTACCGTTACCCTCTGTATATAGCCTCGTTATTGTTATTTTAATGTGTTACTTAATTTTTTACATTTTAGTACATTTAGAAAATATTTTTTAAACTCTGTTTCTTGAACTGCGTTGTTGGTTAAGGGTTTGTAAGTAAGTATTTCACGGTAAGGTCTACACCATTTGTATTCGGCGCGTGTGACAACTAAAAGTTAATTTTATATTGAACTTTTTCACCCAGTTGTAGTGTAAGTGTGTTATAGTAGTTGCCTACAAGAGAAGACAAGAGAATAGCATATATTTTATAATGACATTACAGGTAATGGCTATGTAATAGCAATGAGAATGACAAAAGTCTAGTGTTAAGGTCAGGTATTAGCATAGGATAATGTGCTACACAATAGGACACAATAATACACTATGTACAGAGCTACTGGCATGTATTAGGAACAGAAACTGTTTAGTGTGAAAAACCCAGCAGCGCTGTAGTTCTTGACACAAACCGGTGCGCCTGGCACCTACTACCATACCCCGTTCTGAGCCAGTGTTTCTTGCCGATTCACCCTTTGAATGGCACACATAATCAATCCATGTCTCAGTCGTCTCAAGGCCTAAAAATCCTTCTTTAACCAGTCTCCTCCCCTTCATCTACACTGATTGAAGTGGATTCAACAGGTAACATCAATAAGGGATCATAACTTTCAACTGGATTCACCTGGTCAGTGTCATTGAAAGAGCAGGTGTTCCTAATGTTTTGTATACTCATTTACATTTACATTTACGTCATTTAGCAGACGCTCTTATCCAGAGCGACATACAAATACTCAGTGTAGATTTTCAGCAGTATGTACAGTGGAGGCTAGCACTCTAGGCTAGTAGACCTCAAGATATAGGTAATAGATTACAGCAGTATGTACAGTGGAGGCTAGCATACTAGGTTAGTAGGCCTCAAACTATAGGTAATAGATTACAGCAGTATATACAGTGGAGGCTAGCACTCTAGGTTAGTAGGCCTCACGCTATAGGTAATCGATTGAAGCAGTATGTACAGTAGTGGTGATTTAGCATTAGGGTTAGCGGCTAGAAGTTAGCATGCTATGTGGCTAACAATGCTAGTATGTCAACAACGGCCATCTTGGTAGAGGTAAGAAGAAGTGACCGGGTGTTGAGACATCACCGGTTGGCCATTTTAGGTGAGTAACAAGAAGGACAAGCTGGTTGCCATCTTATGTTCCATAACAACAATGAAGGGACTACAGGGGGACTTGCCTAATTAAATTAAATAAAAAATAGCCTGGATAGTGTACTGTACCCAGAAATATGCCAAGCGGATAGATTAACAGGTTACTTTAAATGGGATTGCAGACAGAAGTCATCCTGACATATAACAACTAATGAAGCATGCATAGGAATGTACAAACATAGCAATAGCAGCCTATAACTTACCTGACCACCAGTTACTACTCTTTCATGGTCAAAGACCAATGACTAAACACCAGTCAGGGAGTCCAGAAGAAGGGTTGTCCGTGTTGAAAGGGTCCAGATGTGAGTAGAGGTGAAGGACAGGAGTTTCTACAGGTTGTATCAACATGCCCTCCTCGGGCTCCCGAGTTGCTCAGCGGTCTAAGGCACTGCATCTTAGTGCAAGAGGCATCACTACAGTCCCTGGTTTGAATCCAGGCTGAATCACATCCAGCTGTGATTATAGTCCCATAGGACGTCGCACAATTGGCCCGGCGTCGTCTGGGTTTGGCCGGGGTAGTCCGTCATTGTAAATAAGAATTTGTTCTTAACTGACTTGCCTAGTTAAATAAATGTCAAAAAGAAATAAATCAAAACAATACTGGGGTTATTCAGGGACAGACTGGGGTCCTCCAACCACTGACTAGGCCACTGATCAGCTGACCAGGTCAGCTGACTCTGTTCCCTAGGCAACCTGGTCTCAAACACATAGGTGTGACGTGGCTTTCTGCAAGGGCAACCTGGTCTCAAACACATAGGTGTGACGTGGCTTTCTGCAAGGGCAATAGACTGAATCAGGGGATGGTAGCCTACCTCATAAAGTTTTGTCTCTTCGTCCCACGGCCAGAGAGAGGGTTCTGAACAGTACTCATGGGCAACTGTAAGGGTTTTTCTACCAATTTAATGGCCTATTCATTAATCTACGCTAATCTCCCAACAAGAGGTCTGTAGTTTGAAGTTGTTTATATTGTGGGTATGGAATATCAAACATTTCCAATAGTAGTTTCATTGTTTGAAGCCACAATCCTGAGTTTGTGTTTCAGTCCAATTCCGCATGGTTTGGTTGAGGGATGTGGCTGGAGAAATGTAACCCCTCTCAAATGCCAAGCAGTGGATGGAAGAACAAAGTCCATGAGTTCATAATGATAGTTTTGAACGTTGAAGCTAAAACCTGCGTAGTTGTTTTTACAGAGTCTCCATTGATGACAAAAACAAACAATTGAGTAAAACAAAACCTTAAAAATGGGGTTATGCTGGTGTTAGACAGATACTAAACTCATGAGCCATTTCTCAGTTCTATTCGTCAACAATCAATGAGTACACAATTCACTGAAAATGACCACAGACCGACTACAGCAGGAGATACTGTAGCACAAGGTGTGCTATGGAAACGTTACAGCTCAATGCTGCCTGTAGGTGGTCAAGAGAGGAAACACTACAGAGATATCAGCGTAGAGTAGTTGGCCTTTGGTTAAATACAGTGCATTCGTAAAGTATTTTCCACATTTTGTTATGTTACAGCCTTATTCTAAAATTTACACACACAATAGGGCTCCCGAGTGGCACAGCGGTCCAAGGCACTGCATCTCAGTGCTAGAGGCATCACTACAGACAGAGCCAGATGGGACTCTGACATGGACCAGAGCCATGTAGGACTCTGACATGGACCAGAGCCAGATGGGACTCTGACATGGACCAGAGCCTTGTAGGACTCTGACATGGACCAGAGCCAGATGGGACTCTGACATGGACCAGAGCCATGTAGGACTCTGACATGGACCAGAGCCAGATGGGACTCTGACATGGACCAGTCTACTCACTGACATCAAACAGCAGAGACAGAGAGAGAGAGAGACAGAGAGAGAGAGAGAGAGAGACAGAGAGAGAGAGAGACAGAGAGAGAGAGAGGGAGAGGGAGAGGGAGAGAGAGAGAGGGAGAGAGAGAGAGAGGGAGAGAGAGAGGTAGAGAGGTATATTTCATATATCCCAGGCTAAACCTGTTTCATATATCCCAGGCTAAACCTGTTTCATATATCCCAGGCTAAACCTGTTTCATATATCCCAGGCTAAACCTGTTTCATATATCCCAGGCTAAACCTGTTTCTTATATCCCAGGCTAAACCTGTTTCATATATCCCAGGCTAAACCTGTTTCAAATATCCCAGGCTAAACCTGTTTCTTATATCCCAGGCTAAACCTGTTTTATATATCCCAGGCTAAACCTGTTTTATATATCCCAGGCTAAACCTGTTTCATATATCCCAGGCTAAACCTGTTTCATATATCCCAGGCTAAACCTGTTTCATATATCCCAGGCTAAACCTGTTTCATATATCCCAGGCTAAACCTGTTTTATATATCCCAGGCTAAACCTGTTTCATATATCCCAGGCTAAACCTGTTTCTTATATCCCAGGCTAAACCTGTTTTATATATCCCAGGCTAAACCTGTTTCATATATCCCAGGCTAAACCTGTTTCATATATCCCAGGCTAAACCTGTTTTATATATCCCAGGCTAAACCTGTTTTATATATCCCAGGCTAAACCTGTTTCATATATCCCAGGCTAAACCTGTTTCATATATCCCAGGCTAAACCTGTTTCATATATCCCAGGCTAAACCTGTTTCATATATCCCAGGCTAAACCTGTTTCATATATCCCAGGCTAAACCTGTTTTATATATCCCAGGCTAAACCTGTTTCATATATCCCAGGCTAAACCTGTGTCATATATCCCAGGCTAAACCTGTTTTATATATCCCAGGCTAAACCTGTTTCATATATCCCAGGCTAAACCTGTTTCTTATATCCCAGGCTAAACCTGTTTCATATATCCCGGGCTAAACCTGTTTCATATGTCCCAGGCTAAACCTGTTTTATATATCCCAGGCTAAACCTGTTTTATATATCCCAGGCTGCATTCACACAGTCAGAACAATTCAGATGTATTTATTTATTCACTCAATAAATTGACAAATCAGATCAGCTCTGAAAAATATCAGTGAAAATATCTGACGTGGAAAAAAGATCCGAAAAAGATCATAAATGGCTGTGTAATTCATACCATATAAATATAATTAATATAGATTTTTATAGATTTTTTTATTCTATTTATTTACTTTTTATTTTATTTTACTGTTATTTTACCAGGTTAGTTGACTGAGAACACATTCTCATTTACAGCAATGACCTGGGGAATAGTTTCAGGGGAGAGGAGGGGATGAATGAGCCAGTTGTAAACTGGGGATGATTAGGTGGCCGTGATGGTATGAGGGCAAGATTGGGAATTTATTAGGCCTGGGCTACTAGGCTACCAACACATGAAGAGGAATGCCAGCTTGGTTGCCCAATGAAAACCTCTAATCTGGAAAATGATCTCACCACTTTGATAGTTGGAATAACAGAAATACTATGTATCATTACTGGATGTAATAGAGAAGACAGGAAGACAGTACATTTCCTGTTGGGAGCGAATAGGCTTAGATCAGACCTCTTTGTAGACACCTGGTGGTCGTATTGGGTCATATCATCTGTTTGGGAGACACAGTGACCAGCTACATCAAAGCATTCCAGCTGAGTAACAGGGACAGCTCAAGTCGCTTAGGGGGTCTCCTTTCAGGAATGCAGTCTGGGTCTCAATTTACTATTGAGAGTAAGAATAGTAAAATACACCAGGTGCAATTTCTAAATGTGGTTGTGCATCTTGCTGATAATTAGCCATGTCAATTTTTTTATTTGTAGTTGTCTAGTCAGTTATATAAACTGCGTGCCCACGGGCCCTGACCTCCAGGAGCCCTGTGCCTAGGGGCCCTGACCTCCAGGGGCCCTGACCTCCAGGGGCCTTGTGCCTAGGGGCCCTGACCTCCAGGGGCCCTGACCTTCAGGGGCCCTGTGCCTAGGGGCCTTGACCTCCAGGGGCCCTGTGCCTAGGGGCCTTGACCTCCACGGGCCCTGTGCCTAGGGGCCCTGTGCCTAGGTGCCCTGACCTCCAGGGGCCCTGACCTCCAGGGGCCCTGTGCCTAGGGGCCCTGACCTCCAGGGGCCGCCCCATTGACTGTGTTAGTCATTCTCACTCAGATATCATATTAACATGGCAGAAGTCATGGCAGAAGTCATGGCAAAATGTGGAGAATTGTAGGAATGTAGCGTTAAAGGCCCCCTACCTCATTCCTGTCCTGTAGCAGAAATTCTCATTTAGATTCCACCTCCGAAGAATGACGCAGGCTGCTAATACATATTCAGGAATTGGAGTTGGGAACGTTGTGATTTCCACGTAGAGTGGAGAAATAACAAGTAGAGCACTGAAAGCTTTCAGCGTCGATGGCTAGCATGCTAACCTTATCCAGCTAACTAATGATATCTGTTGTTGCAACGCCGTATTCAAAAGATTAGCCACTCTTAGAAAAAAAAACATTCCTTATAGAACCAAAAAGGGTTGAAACGTTTGCTTCATATACGCAACCCCTAACAGTTCTATATACTGTAGAACCCTTTCACAGGGTTCTTTGATCAGAAGCATAGAGGTTCTTCTTTACTGAAACAAAATGGTTCCATGTAGAACCCTGCATGGGGCCGTTTATGAATTACGGATACTACTATTAAATAGTCATATTTTTTGCAAATGATATAATTTAATTAAACAAACAACATGGATTAAAGAATACCAGCAAAGTTTATAGAATTTATTGTCATTAGTTGTGTAATAAATGATCTGGTTTTGAAAGGGCCGTGTGGCTGGTTTTAATGAGAATGGTTATGGGCGCCAAAGGACTCCAAAGGGCTCCTGTCAGAGAGACTTCAGGCAGCATGTAGTTATATGGTTCTAGGAACAAAGGAAATCAAATCAAATCAACAAATCCACAATAAACAAAAGCCAGCTTCAATTATCCTAGCTAACACAGTTCAATAATACAAATTGACCATATAACGCTACCCCAAAAGTGCTAAGAACGGCAATACTGAAATGGCATAAATTTGGTCAATATGCTAACGGCTGAATGCTACAACAATATCATCAAATCAAATCAAATGTATTTATATAGCCCTTCTTACATCAGCTGATATCTCAAAGTGCTGTACAGAAACCCAGCCTAAAACCCCAAAAAGCAAGCAATGCAGGTGTAGAAGCACGGTGGCTAGGAAAAACTCCCTAGAAAGGCCAAAACCTAGGAAGAAACCTAGAGAGGAACCAGGCTATGAGGGGTGGCCAGTCCTCTTCTGGCTGTGCCGGGTGGAGATTATAACAGCACATGGCCAAGATGTTCAAATGTTCATAAATGACCAGCATGGTCAAATAATAAATAATAATAATATAACAGGTCACTTTACCTCAAAGGGTAAGTAGCAGTTATTGAATGGCAGTGAGAACTGAAATGGATAATATGCTAAATGCTAAGGCTAAGTAGTAATAGGCAAACAATAGGGCAGTAAAACATCACAAGAAAGTTCAAACACCATCTGAAAGTAAGAAATTATAGCACAAATCAAAGAACACATTTACACTTTACATCAGAAAATAACTCACTTTTGGTTAATTTTAATGTGGCATACTGCTGGACCTCAGCTGATGGCTCTTCTTCTTCTGTGGTATATTGGCAATTGCACAATTGAATGTGCATCTGACCAAAATCAAATCAATCAAATTGTATTTGTCACATGCGCCGAATACAACAGGTGTAGACCTCACTGTGAAATGTTTACTTACAAGCCCTAAACCAACAATGCTTTAAGAAGTTAAGAATAAAAACATGTTAAGTAAAAAAATAGATAAGTAAAAACATAAATACAAAAAATATATAATATTTTGGGGTAAATACAAGCAACAAAGAATTAAACAGCAGCAGTAAAATAGCAATGTGGAGGCTATATACAGGGTGTACCGGTACAGAGTCAATGTGGAGACTATATACAGGGTATTACGGTACAGAGTCAATGTGGAGGCTATATACAGGGGTACCGGTACAGAGTCAATGTGGAGGCTATATACAGGGGGGTACCGGTACAGAGTCAATGTGGAGGCTATATACAGGGTATTACGGTACAGAGTCAATGTGGAGGCTATATACAAGGGGTACCGGTACAGAGTCAATGTGGAGGCTATATACAGGGGGTACCAGTACAGAGTCAATGTGGAGGCTATATACAAGGGGTACCGGTACAGAGTCAATGTGGAGGCTCTATACAGGGGGTACCAGTACAGAGTCAATGTGGAGGCTATATACAGGGGTACCGGTACAGAGTCAATGTGGGGGCTATATACAGGGGGTACCAGTACAGAGTCAATGTGGAGGCTATATACAGGGGGTACCAGTACAGAGTCAATGTGGAGGCTATATACAGGGGGGTACCAGTACAGAGTCAATGTGGAGGCTATATACAGGGGGTACCAGTACAGAGTCAATGTGGAGGCTATATACAGGGGGTACCGGTACAGAGTCAATGTGCAGGCTATATACAGGAGGTACCGGTACAGAGTCAATGTGGAGGCTATATACAGGGGGTACCGGTACAGAGTCAATGTGGAGGCTATATACAGGAGGTACCAGTACAGAGTCAATGTGGAGGCTATATACAGGAGGTACCGGTACAGAGTCAATGTGGAGGCTATATACAGGGGGTACCAGTACAGAGTCAATGTGGAGGCTATATACAGGTGGTACCGGTACAGAGTCAATGTGGAGGCTATATACAGGGGGTACCAGTACAGAGTCAATGTGGAGGCTATATACAGGAGGTACCAGTACAGAGTCAATGTGGAGGCTATATACAGGAGGTACCGGTACAGAGTCAATGTGCGGGGACACAGGTTAGTCGAGATAATCAAGGTAATATGTACAGGTAGGTAAAGTTAAAGTGACTATGCATAGATAATAAACAGAGAGTAGCAGCAGCGTAAAAGAGGGGTCTGGGTAGCCCTTTGATTAGCTGTTCAGGAGTCTTATGTCTTGGGGGTAGAAGCTGTTTAGAAGCCTCTTGGACCTAGACTTGGCACTCCGGTACCACTTGCCGTGCGGTAGCAGAGAGAACAATCTATGACTAGGGTGGCTGGGGTCTTTGACAATTTTTAGGGCCTTCCTCTGACACCGCCTGGTATAGAGGTTCTGGATTTACATTTACATACATTTATGTCATTTAGCAGACGCTCTTATCCAGAGCGACTTACAAATTGGTGCATTCACCTTATGATATCCAGTGGAACAACCACTTTACAATAGTGCATCTAAATCTTTTAAGGGGGGGGGGGGGGGGGGGGGGGTTAGAAGGATTACTTTATCCTATCCTAGGTATTCCTTAAAGAGGTGGGGTTTCAGGTGTCTCCGGAAGGTGGTGATTGACTCCGCTGTCCTGGCGTCGTGAGGGAGCTTGTTCCACCATTGGGGTGCCAGAGCAGCGAACAGTTTTGACTGGGCTGAGCGGGAACTGTGCTTCCTCAGAGGTAGGGAGGCGAGCAGGCCAGAGGTGGATGAACGCAGTGCCCTTGTTTGGGTGTAGGGCCTGATCAGAGCCTGAAGGTACGGAGGTGCCGTTCCCCTCACAGCTCCGTAGGCAAGCACCATGGTCTTGGATGGCAGGAAGCTTGGCCCCAGTGATATACTGGGCCATACACACTACCCTCTGTAGTGCCTTGCGGTCGGAGGCCGAGCAGTTGCCATACCAGGCAGTGATGCAACCAGTCAAATGCTCTCGATGGTGCAAAACAGCTGAAACAAATTAAAAGGGAATTTTAGCTGTCAATTCAGAGTTTGTTAGCTGTTGTTTTCTACAAACTCCATTCCACTCTGGGGTAGTGATAGAACCCTCAAAATTCTTTGCCTTCACTGGGTATAAACACTGATTGTACAAAACATTAAGAACATCTGCTCTTTATATGACACAGACTGACCAGGTGAATCCAGATGAAAGCTATGATCCCTTATTGATGTCACTTGTTAAATCCACTTCAATCAGTGTAGATGAAGGGGAGGAGACAGGTTAAAGAAGGATTTTTAAGCTCTGAGACAATTGAGATGTGCATCGTGTATGTGTGTCATTCAGAGGGTGACTGGGCAAGACCAAACCTTTAATTGCTTTTGAATGGGGTATGATAATAGGTGCCAGATGCACAATTTTGAGTCAAGAACTGCAACGCTGCTGGGTTTTTCACGCTCAGCAGATTCCCATGTGTATCAAGAACGGTCCACCACCCAAAGCACATCCAGCCAACTTGACACAACTGTGGGAAGTATTGGAGTCAGCATGGACCAGCATCCATGTGGAATGCTTTTTACATCTTGTAGAGTCCACGCCCAGATGAATTGAGGCTGTTCTGAGGGCAAAAGGAGGTGCAACTCAATATTAGGAAGGTGTTCCTAATTTTTCATACACTCAGTTTATGTCATTAAAAAATGTATTTTAAATTGTTTTAATTGTACCTTTATTTAACTAGGCAAGTCAAGCCTCTTTGGGGTAGGTGGGACGCTAGCGTCCCATCTGGCCAACATCCGGTGAAATTGCAGAGCGCGAAATTTAAAATACAAAATTTGTAATATTAAACATTCATGAAAATACAAGTGTTATACATCAGTTAAAAGCTTAACTTCTGGTTAATCTTCTTGTCAGATTTCAAAAAGGCTTTCTGGCGGAAGCATACCATACGATTATCTGAGGACAGCGCCCCGCATACAAAAGCATGAAAAACATTTTCTAACCAAGCAGAGGCGTCACGAAAGTCAGAAATAGCGATAAAATTAATCACTTACCTTTGAAGATCTTCCTCTGTTTGCAATCCAAAGGGTCCCAGCTACATAACAAATGGTCCTTTTGTTTGATAAAGTCCTTCTTTATATCCCAAAAAAGTCAGTTTAGTTGGTGCGCTTGACTCAGTAATCCACCGGTTTCCCTTGTTCAAAATGCATACAAATGAATCCCGAAAGATACCAATAAACTTCGTCCAAACAAGTCAAACAACGTTTCTAATCAATCCTCAGGTACCCTAATATGTAAATAAACGATAAAATTTAAGACGGAGAATAGTATGTTCATTACCGGAGATAAATAACGAAGTGTGCGCCATCACCGATGCGCGCCACAACACTACAGCCAAAATGGAAGCCACCTAGAAAATCTACAAATTCTAGCTCATTTTTCAAAAACAAGCCTGAAACTCTTTCTAAAGACTGTTGACATCTACTGGTATTCCTTTGATATTCCCATAGACAGCCATTATAATGAGTGGTGAGCTCAAAAAGTTAATTTCACGGATGGATTCTCCTCGGGGTTTTGGCTGCTATATCAGTTCTGTTATAGTCACAGACATTATTTTAACAGTTTTGGACACTTTAGAGTATTTTCTATCCAATACTACCAATTATGCATTTCCTAGCTTCTGGGCCTGAGTAACAGGCAGTTTACTTTGGGCACCTCATTCATCCAAACTTCAGAATACTGTCCCCTACCCCGAAGAAGTTAAGAACAAATTCTTATTTACAATGGCGGCCTACCAAAAGGTAAAAGGCCTCCTGCGGGGACGGGGCCTGGGATTAAAAAAATAAAATAAATACAATATAAATATAGGACAAAACACACAAGAGAGACACCACAACACTACATAAAGAGAGACCTAAGACGACATCACAGCATGGCAGCAACACATAACAACAACATGGTAGCAACACAACACTTCTTGGGTATGATGCTACAAGCTCGGCACACCTGTATTTGGGGAGTTTCTCCCATTCATCTCTACAGATCCTCTCAAGCTCTGTCAGGTTGGATGGGGAGTGTCGCTGCACAGCTATTTTCAGGTCTCTCCAGAGATGTTCGATCGGGTTCAAGTCCGGGCTCTGGCTAGGCCACTCAAGGACATTCAGAGACTTGTCCCGAAGCCACTCCTGCGTTGTCTTGGCTGTGTGCTTAGGGTTGTTGTCCTGTTGGAAGGTGAACCTTCACCCCAGTCTGAGGTCCTGAGCGCTCTGGAGCAGGTTTTCATCAAGAATCTCTCTGTACTTTGCTCCATTTATCCTCCCTCAATCCTGACTAGTCTCCCAGTCCCTGCCACAACATGATGCTGCCACCACCATGCTTCACCATAGCGATGGTGCCAGGTTTCCTCCAGATGTGACGCTTGGCACTCAAGACAAAGAGTTCAATCTTGGATTCATCAGACCAGAGAATCTTGTTTCTCATGGTCTGAGAGTCATTTTTTGTTTTCTACAGGACTGTTTTGCTAGCACAGACTGGAACATGTTCCAACACAGCTAGATAGACCTACTGTACTACAACCCCTATATTACAAAGACAACACAGCTAGATAACTAATACAACCACTAGATAACTAATACAACACAGCTAGATAACAAATACAACACAGCTAGATAACAAATACAACACAGCTAGATAACGAATACAACACAGCTAGATAACTAATGCAACACAGCTAGATTCATCTACTGTACTACAACCCCTAGATAACTAATACAACACAGCTAGATAACTAATACAACACAGCTAGATAACAAATACAACACAGCTAGATAACTAATACAACACAGCTAGATAACTAATACAACACAGCTAGATAACAAATACAACACAGCTAGATAACAAATACAACACAGCTAGATAACTAATACAACACAGCTAGATAACTAATACAACACAGCTAGATAACTAATCCAACACAGCTAGATAATTAATGCAACACAGCTAGATTCATCTACTGTACTACAACCCCTAGATAGCTAATACAACACAGCTAGATAACAAATACAACACAGCTAGATAACTAATACAACACAGCTAGATAACAAATACAACACAGCTAGCTAACTAATACAACACAGCTAGATAACTAATACAACACAGCTAGATAACTAATACAACACAGCTAGTTTACTAATACAACACAGCTAGTTTACTAATACAACACAGCTAGATAATACAACACAGCTAGTTAACTAATTCAACACAGCTAGATTCACCTACTGTACTACAACCCCTAGATAACTAATACAACACAGCTAGTTAACTAATACAACACAGCTAGATAACTAATACAACACAGCTAGATTCACCTACTGTAATACAACCCCTAGATAACTAATACAACACAGCTAGATAACTAATACAACACAGCTGGATTCACCTACTGTACTACAACCCCTAGATAACAAATAACAAATTGCTATAGCCTACATAATACCGTAGATTATTTTACCAGACTCACATTTTCCTTTCTAGCTATGCCACCAAACGTTTGCATAACTACTGGTAAAGTGAACATGTTTACTAATACTGTAACATTATATGGAGCGATGTTGTTTAAATTAAACAAATGGTTAGCGAGGAGAGGGTATGTGGACAGTCCTGGCTTTCAAAACGATGACATAGGTCACGCAGCGAGGGCCAAGTGAACCGAATCACACAGGGTTGAGGAGAACACTGGGTTCCGGTGGTGTTGCTGTTCATGATCTGTGTTGTTGCTGTTCATGCTCTGTGTTGTTGCTGTTCATGATCTGTGTTGTTGCCATTCACAATCTGTGTTGTTGCTGTTCATGATCTGTGTTGTTGCCATTCATGCTGTGTTGTTGCTGTTCATGATCTGTGTTGTTGCCATTCATGCTGTGTTGTTGCCCTTCACAATCTGTGTTGTTGCTGTTCATGATCTGTGTTGTTGCCGTTCATGCTCTGTGTTGTTGCTGTTCATGATCTGTGTTGTTGCCATTCATGATCTGTGTTGTTGCTGTTCATGCTCTGTGTTGTTGCCATTCACAATCTGTGTTGTTGCTGTTCATGATCTGTGTTGTTGCTGTTCATGATCTGTGTTGTTGCCGTTCATGATCTGTGTTGTTGCCATTCATGCTGTGTTGTTGCCATTCACAATCTGTGTTGTTGCTGTTCATGATCTGTGTTGTTGCCATTCATGATCTGTGTTGTTGCTGTTCATGATCTGTGTTGTTGCCGTTCATGCTCTGTGTTGTTGCTGTTCATGATCTGTGTTGTTGCCATTCATGATCTGTGTTGTTGCTGTTCATGCTCTGTGTTGTTGCCATTCACAATCTGTTTTGTTGCTGTTCATGATCTGTGTTGTTGCTGTTCATGATCTGTGTTGTTGCCATTCATGATCTGTGTTGTTGCCATTCACAATCTGTGTTGTTGCTGTTCATGATCTGTGTTGTTGCCATTTATGCTCTGTTGTTGCCGTTCATGCTCTGTGTTGTTGCTGTTCATGATCTGTGTTGTTGCCATTCATGATCTGTGTTGTTGCTGTTCATGCTCTGTGTTGTTGCCATTCACAATCTGTGTTGTTGCTGTTCATGATCTGTGTTGTTGCTGTTCATGATCTGTGTTGTTGCCGTTCATGATCTGTGTTGTTGCCATTCATGCTGTGTTGTTGCCATTCACAATCTGTGTTGTTGCTGTTCATGATCTGTGTTGTTGCCATTCATGATCTGTGTTGTTGCTGTTCATGATCTGTGTTGTTGCCGTTCATGCTCTGTGTTGTTGCTGTTCATGATCTGTGCTGTTGCCATTCATGATCTGTGTTGTTGCTGTTCATGCTCTGTGTTGTTGCCATTCACAATCTGTGTTGTTGCTGTTCATGATCTGTGTTGTTGCTGTTCATGATCTGTGTTGTTGCCATTCATGATCTGTGTTGTTGCCATTCACAATCTGTGTTGTTGCTGTTCATGATCTGTGTTGTTGCTATTTATGCTCTGTTGTTGCCGTTCATGCTCTGTGTTGTTGCCGTTCATGCTCTGTGTTGTTGCCATTCATGATCTGTGTTGTTACTGTTCATGCTCTGTTTTGTTGCCATTCATGCTGTGTTGTTGCCATTCATGCTGTGTTGTTGCCATTCATGCTCTGTGTTGTTGCTGTTCATGATCTGTGTTGTTGCTGTTCATGCTCTGCGTTGTTGCCATTCATGCTCTGTGTTGTTGCCATTCATGCTGTGTTGTTGCCATTCATGCTCTGTGTTGTTGCTGTTCATGATCTGTGTTGTTGCCATTCATGATCTGTGTTGTTGCTGTTCATGCTCTGTGTTGTTGCCGTTCATGCTGTGTTGTTGCCATTCATGCTGTGTTGTTGCCATTCATGCTGTGTTGTTACCGTTCATGCTCTGTTTTGTTGACATTCATGATCTGTGTTGTTGCCATTCATGCTGTGTTGTTGCCATTCATGCTGTGTTGTTGCCATTCATGCTCTGTGTTGTTGCTGTTCATGATCTGTGTTGTTGCTGTTCATGCTCTGCGTTGTTGCCATTCATGCTCTGTGTTGTTGCCATTCATGCTGTGTTGTTGCCATTCATGCTCTGTGTTGTTGCCATTCATGCTCTGTGTTGTTGCTGTTCATGATCTGTGTTGTTGCCATTCATGATCTGTGTTGTTGCTGTTCATGCTCTGTGTTGTTGCCGTTCATGCTGTGTTGTTGCCATTCATGCTGTGTTGTTGCCATTAATGCTGTGTTGTTGCCATTCATGCTGTGTTGTTGCCATTCATGCTGTGTTGTTGCTGTTCATGCGCTCCCAGGGATTTTACTGGTAATGTGGCCTGTCAATGTTTTTCTAGGTCGCACAGTGAGATATTTATGAGCAATTTAGAGCAGCCTGAAATGGCTTGTGTCAACTTCAGCTAAGTATTGTTAGCTAAGAAAACATGTAGTAATTCAACGTTGGCTAGCAATAAAGATACTTATAAAGAAGTCAAGTTACCTACCAGGCAGCTGCTGAAAATATTCTACTTCACAGCCAGTTCAAGAAGATATTTATTAAAATAGTCTGAGGTTCATGTGTCTCACCCGACAGCATGCGGTTGGTGCCTGAAACTGATATGTTGAATCTACAATAGGCAGAAGCTGTTACTGTAAAGAAACAGTAGGTAACACTTTTAAGGGGTGCTTGTTAGTGAGCATAATAACATGTGCAATAAGTATTAATTGTAGTTAATTGTAATAACTCATAGTTACACTGGATTAAAATGAAACTGGTGGTAATTGCAGTCTGTAATTACAGAGGTGCAACAACAAATGCTTGTTACCATGCTTGTTACAAATGGGCAAGTTTCCACTAAATTCACCAATTTAGTGTTTAGTTTCTTCTCAGCTGCATCCGATTCAGTAATAACTGTCACAAGGTTGTAATCTCTTGTGGACATATGCTCTTGTCACGTCCTGACCATAGAAAGATGTTATTTTCTATGGTAGAGTAGGTCAGGGCGTGACAGTGTTTCTCTCTCTCTATGTTTACTATTTCTATGTTTAGGTTCTAGTTTTGTATTTCTATTTTGGGGTTTTGTTTGGGATGATCTCCAATTAGAGGCAGCTGGTCCTCGTTGTCTCTAATTGGAGATCATACTTAAGTAGGGGTTTTTCCACCTGGGTTTTGTGGGTGATTCATTTTGAGTTGTGTATGTGTTCATCTCTGCGTCACGGTTTGTTGTTTTTTTCCATTTCAGTGTATTTATATATTGCATAGTTTCACAGTATAAATAAAAATGTGGAACGACACACGCTGCACTTTGGTTCGCTCGTTCCTACGACAGCCGTGACAGCTCTGCGTGTCTGAGATTACAAAGGTTGGAGGATCAATAGGCTCTAATTACCTACCGGTAAATGAAAACTCTTCATAAACTCCAGTCAATGTTGTTGCTAGTACTTGCCCACAAAAAGTGTACCATCTGGGATGGATGAGTTTACAATAACAGACCAGATATACTGACTGACTGGAATCTACCATATAATAACAGACTAGATATACTGACTGACTGGGGTCTACCATATAATAACAGACCAGATATACTGACTGCCTGGGGTCTACCATATAATAACAGACCAGATATACTGACTGACTGGGGTCTACCATATAATAACAGACCAGATATACTGACTGCCTGGGGTCTACCATATAATAACAGAATTATTGTGTACGTTACCCATTATGACAACCAGAACCTCTTCGCCATTCAAGTGAGAAAATAAACACACTAGCTCACCACAGAGCAGATATAATATCTGAATAAGTACAATATAATTACTGTGTTTCACAGGGTTTAGGTAGTTAAAAGTGTATCTTGGGGGGTACTTGCTTGTAAATGTGTACTTATATAGTACAATATCCATTCTGACCCTAATTTCAAAGCTTCTGAAGCGCCATGTGAGAAAAATAACACACTCATACCTGGAATATCTGCATAAATACAAGGTTGTTGCCAGTTGTCACACAGGATTTAGCTATTTAAAGTGAAGTGTAACTTTATAGTTACCTATGAGCAATTTCTATATAATTACTCATTACACATTACCAAGTTAAAATATCTACAAACAAAAGCGAAATAATTTTGTCAACTTTGTTTCTTACAAAATAATAAGGATTTTTATTGTTAGATTAATGATTTGATTAATTAGATTCAACAAATCTACAGCGCATTTGAAGTGTTCAGACCCCTTGACTTTTTCCACATTTTGTTACATTACAGCCTTATTCTAAAATGAATAAAAATATGGGGTCTACCATATAGAGTGCTCAATACGTCAGATTGGGGCAAAGGTTCACCTTCCAACAGGACAACAACCCTAAGCTCACAGCCAGGACAACACAGGAGTGGCTTCAGGACAAGTCTCTGAATGTCCTTGAGTGGCCCAGCCAGAGCCCGGACTTGAACCCGATCGAACATCTCTGGAGAAACGTAAAAATAGCTGTGCAGCGACGCTCCCCATCCGACTTGTAGGGTGCTTGAGAGGATCTGCAGAGAAGAATTGGTGAAACTCCCCAAATACAGGTGTGCCAAGCTTGTAGCATCATACCCAAGAAGACATTAGGCTGTAATCGTTGCCAAAGGTGCTTCAACAAAGTACTGAGTAAAGGGTCTGGATACTTATGTAAATGTAATATTTCAGTTTTTATTTTTGATACATTTTCTAAAAATCTATTTTTGCTTTGTCATTATGGGGCATTGTGTGTAGGTTGTTGAGTTTTTTTAATAATACATTTTAGAATAAGGCTGTAAAGTAACAAAATGTTGAAAAAGCCAAGGGGTCTGAATACTTTCTGCATGCACTGCATAGGCCTAGTCAATAACATAAAATAACTATTCGAGTGGTGACTCAAATCTGTAACCTATAGTATGGTGAATACCTTAGATGGCTAATTTAGAAAATGGGATTGTGTTTTTCTTCCCTTTTTAATATAAAAAAATGGAAATGGACAATCTGACTCTGTCTTCATCTGTTTCTTTCCTGTAAAGCATCTTCCCATCCTGGAGTCGGAGACCTTGTGAGAATCTGTGGTAGAGAAGAATGTATGACTGTTTAGCATAGACACTCATTACATTACCCCTAGTTATCATCATCATGAGTTCTATAGTTTATTGATATAGCTAGGCCTAGCTAGCTACCTAGCTAGATGCTGTGTTATCCAGCTAGCAACAATAGTGCTTGTGTTAACACAAGTAGCTAGCTAGCTACCTAACGTTAACATGCTGGGTGTGTCTCAGGTAATACCCCTGGGGTACGGATAACCTGAGAACAAGGTTCAGGGAAGACAACACCATCGAGCCCAGCTAAAGTTATGTAGCTAGTTAGCTAGCGAGAAGTGACCATAGCATATTTGCCATCTTTAGGTAGCTAAATAGCTATTCAAGATTAGAAAACGAAATAGCTAAGAGTGCTAGCTAATCCCTTCCAGAAAATCAACAGATTGAATCTAGATGGTAACTAAATTGCGTGTAGATGCAACAAAAAGGCGGGCTAAAGTTAGCTAGCTAGCTACAGTTAGCTACAGTTGGCTAGCTAGCCAACACTAGGCTAGCTAGGTAGCAAACGCTAGCTAACTGCCTATGCTAAATCGTCCAGCTGAATTCATGTATCCAAAAAAGCTAAACAAATTTCATGGAAAACATACTTTCTTTCTCCGGTGTTGATGTTTTTGACCTACAACACTTTGTTTCTTTTGTGGCAATCTTTCATGTGTGGATGTTGCACACTGACCTTGTGGACCCTGTTCTGTGGACAATGTTACATGTCAGTGTCCACACATGGGGGCACATTCAATGGCCTCAGTATTTTCAGGGTGTTGCTCAGATGGCCAGATCTTCACATGATGCCTTAATTCCTGAGATAAATAAATAATTGCCCTCCCATCCAAAAGTGAGAATGTTCCTCAACAGTGAAACCTTTACACGGTTTAATTTGATGGAATTAGAGTTTGTTTTATGACCATTTTAAGTCCATTTATAAACCATTATTCAACCAAGATGAATAGGTTTACAATTTGGCAAGCACAAATTACTATCTCAATTTTAACCATAACTGTTTATTAATGAGTCAAAAAAAAAATGTAATTGATGGTTAAAGTCATTGATCCATTGTCAAATGCACAGTTAGGCCTAAATGATTTAACCATTTAAAGTTTGGTTTTTATGCCGGCTGTGAACCCGTTGTTTTGCCATTAGGCATCAGACTCCAGATCTTTATTGCAGAGTTGTGACAATGAGGTGGTCTGTTTTCAATTGGAACTTATCATTGTGCAGGCTGAAATAGGGTGATGTTGGGATGCTATCAGAAACTTTAACATTTGTAACAAGCATGGTAACAAGCATACATTGTTACACTCCTGTAATTACAGACTGCAATTGCCAACAGTTACATGTTGTTACTACTGTGTAACTATGAAGTACTACAATTAATTTCAATACTTGTTACAGTGTATTTACAGATGTAAATACATTGTAATAAGGACCCCTTAAAATGAAGCGTTAGCAAACCATATTTGAGTGATTTTTAAAAGAGGCTTCTAATTATAGTTAATAAGAGTATGTTTCATAATTCTACCCATAATGCAGTGCAATCTACATGTATAACACAATTACATTTACTGTACATTCTACCGTGTTTTACTGTTGAAATGACAGAAAAGTCGTACAGTGTAGAATTTGTCGAACTTACATTTTTCTCTCAGCAGTCAACAGAGGGGGCACTAAAATGTTTTGCCACGAGGTGGGGTGCCCCAAAAGGCTAGAGCAAGCCCTGAGCAAGCCCTGAGCGCTAGGGTAGAGGCGGTCATAACCCCGATAATAAATTAAAGATGAGGAGAGAGTGGCGACCTGCACCTGCAAAGCTGGCCCAGCACAGCCCTTTGACCGCTTCACCACATGTTGGGAAGGACGCCTGTATGCATGGTCTGTGAACTGCCGGTCTCAACCATTGAAAAGTGCTTAACAAGTTAAGTTATCAAATCAAATTGTATTTGTCACATATACATATTTAGCAGATGTTATTGCGGGTGTAGCGAAATGCTCTGACAGCTAAAGGGCTACATTGGAATTAGTAGCCTAATTAGTAGGCTAGGCCATCGTCACTTCATGTCAAATTCTTCCTCTCAGTTCTCATGTAGCCCTAGGCCTAATTTGACCTATTTCCCAAAACACACTCAATTGAAATAATTATGAAATACATGTTGTATTTCACAAATTGTACATTTGTAAATTGTAAATAATAATTAGTTCTTAACTGACTTTTCTAGTTAAATAAAGGTTAAATTAAATAAAATAAAAACAAAATAATGGCAAACGAATATTTCCCATCAGCTCTTTCAGATAAATTATTCAAGCAAATTTGCACAGTTTTAATGAATCTGATCATTTATTATACATAAGCCTAAAAGTGTGATTGTGTTTTATTGTAGTGTAGTAAAGTGTGATTGTGTTTTATCGTAGTGTAGTAAAGTGTGATTGTGTTTTATTGTAGTGTAGTAAAGTGTGATTGTGTTTTATCGTAGTGTAGTAAAGTGTGATTGTGTTTTATCGTAGTGTAGTAAAGTGTGATTGTGTTTTATCGTAGTGTAGTAAAGTGTGATTGTGTTTTATCGTAGTGTAATCTATAACCTAAGACAACTGCTAATATCCAGAGAACAATTTCATCTTTATGAAAAAATTTATTTAGTATCATCCAGCTGGTACAGACTATTTCATCATGTTTTTTGTTGTTGAATTATTTTTGCAACATTTTAGACAACGCACAAAAAGGAATATACTTATATAATGCAATTCCTTATATGCCTGGATAGGTTGTGTATCATCTAATATTTTTCAAAGGAACCTCATTGTGGAAAAGATTGATAAAAAAACGTGTCTTGCACATGGCCGTAGTCCTACTGTGGACCAACTCAACATGTTCTGAAAGCTGCCATGTATTTAAATAACCCCCTATTTTAACGACCGACTCAACATGTTCTGAAAAGCTGCCAAGTATTTGAACAACCCCCTATTTTAAGGAGCGACTCAACATTTTATTTGTTTTATTTTTTATTTAACATTTATTTAACTAAGAACAAATTCTTATTTACAATGACGGCCTAGGAACAGTGGGTTAACTGCCTTGTTCAGTGGGCACATGTTTGTTTCCTTTACTTTTTGTATTCATGGCGGTACCAAAGTGAAGGAAACGGCTTCAACATCTGTGGTCCCTCAAAATAAAATTGCAATTAGTCAAATGTTTTGGTCTAAAACAGAAGCGTCTGAAACACACGTAAAATCGATCTCCGAATGAGTCTTCTCTCCCGTGGTTAAGACAAACAGAAAACTCTTTTGGTCCGGTCAACATTGTTCTTATTGTCCGGTGTCACTTTACGCGGCACGGCTCCCTAACCTATTGGTTGTCAAGAGGGATAACCTCTACATTCCTAGGATGTCACATTTACATCGCACTTATTGAAACACCAGTCTGTTGATCTATAGCTGACATTCTGGAGATTTCTTTTCATGTCGCAGTATGTGTATCATAACTAACTCCCCAGTCTGTCGGTCTGTCGGTCGGTGCAGACAGACAGGCAGGCAGTGAGAGTTGTGTTTTGTATTATCTAGTCCCGCATGCTGACAATGTGTTTTCACAGAGGCGTTTGTTGTGTCAACTTTCTAATCAGCCCAATCTGTACTGTGTCACTTTGTCTCACTAACTCCAGCTGCTCACTCTGACTGGGAAGTGATTAGGTAATGTAACAACCAACTAGGCTACCGGCTAACTTCCCAGTCTATAGGCACCTCAATAGCAGCTATAGTAGGCCTGTCGGTGCTTTAATAAAAACATGTTAGGCCTATAAGAATGTCATAAAATGATATGAGAAACCAAGATTTTATAATCTAAAATAAAGAGGCTGCATGAAGGCCTAATTCGGCCTACTGCATGACAAAAAGTACAAAGCCTCTGGGATAGTTTAGTCGTATCTTGCAGCTGATTATAATATTATTGACTATTATTTTGAGTAATATTTTAATACTAACTAGATCTTCAAAGCCACCTTGAAATTCTCAATATGTTGTTATCTAAATTTGAATACAAATGAAAAGCCATTTTTTTGTCTTTGCCTGCAAATTTGATTAGCATTATTAAGAGGCCTAAACAAATATACAACATAAACAACACATCGAACAAAATGCATGCATATTATAGACGATAACCAACTAAAAGCCCAATATCTAAAAATACCATAGGCCTATTATTATATGAAAGCCTAAATGCTATTGACTAATTTAGAATTGAATAGGGCCTAATTGGGATTTCTTCCCAAAACAGCAATACTAGTTCATCAAAAGGCGAACGAAACTGACATTTATATCCTTCCCTGTGGCTCAGTTGGTAGAGCATGGTGTTTGCAACGCCAGGGTTGTGGGTTCGATTCCCACGGGGGGCCAGTACAAAAAAAGTCAAATGCATGAGATTAAATGTATGTATTCACTACTCTAAATCGCTCTGGATAAGAGCGTCTGCTAAATGACTAAAATGTTGTATTTTCTGTCAGGCAAAAGTTCTTCCCGTGTATCAGGTGATAGTGGATCTTACCATAGAATTAGTCCTAGACTATAGTATAGGCCATCATTACATCACGAGGCCACCTAAATCTCTCTCTCTGCTCCTCAATATGTTGAATAATCATTTCCTCGTTCTGTTTAGATTGTAACTGCACTCCGTTACAAACGTTTCCATTGAGAAAGAAAACGTCCCGGAACAGCCAATCGGTTCGGTTGGGTTGAAAACGAGCCAATCACGTTTAAATCCGCGCGCACCCAAATAGGGGTGGCGTTCTGGCTCGAGCCTCGGAGAGAACCGTGACAGACCGGTTCAGGACACGTCGGGACGTCTCTGTATTGAAGAATAATTAAGCAGCGGTGTCTGTCAGTGCTGTTCCTCAGTTCAGAGCTCACTGACTAGAGACAAACTGCAATGAGGAGTGGATGGATGCTGCAAGACCGTTTACATCTGTTCTGGAGGAGCCTGCATTGAGGTAATGCTTTACTCATTTATGTAACTCGTTTTCGACACGTCATAGATTGGAGGGAATACACGTATATTTCTCATTTATATGTTTATTGGTCATTTATTAAACTAGCATCTATGACGACACTGGCATATTTGAAACATTTTTCCATAGGACTTTTAGAGGTTGCCCGCAAGGATATAATGACAGATAAAATGGGATCATTATTTTCATTTCAGATTGTACTGACTGCAGTGAGGCAACCGTCGCTTGAGCCAGAATTTGGAAAGAGTACATTAGGTACGAGGCACCGGGAGACAGGCGGCAGATATGATGAAGGATATGTCCGGTCCGGAGTTTGAGATCGACGTGGAAAGTCTGGAGACCGAGAGCGACGACCAGGACCGTTCGGACTACAGCTCATCTCTTCCCGGCGCAGGGTACGACGAGCCGGGGGCCAAGGGAGATGACAAGCCGCCGGGGACCACCAGCCCCGGGAACTGCGAACCGAGGAAGCTGAGCCGGACGCCGAAGTGTGCCCGCTGCAGGAACCACGGTGTGGTGTCGTGTCTGAAGGGGCATAAGCGGTTCTGCCGCTGGAGGGACTGCCAGTGTGCCAACTGTCTTCTGGTGGTGGAGAGACAGCGGGTCATGGCGGCTCAAGTGGCACTACGGAGACAACAAGCTACAGAGGTGTGTGTGGACCTTTCTAAAGTCGTGTACATTACTATTATAAGGTGTGTGTGTTTTCGATTATTCGAGAGGGTGTAAAACTCCTTAGTTTCACCAGGATTTTTGGGGGGGTAACAATGTTGGCAGTACTGTAGATCTCGATTTTCTTCATTGTAATTTTTTTTTTCTTTTCTTCAACTAGACAAATGTTGACATGTTCCTTAGTTTGTCTGTTTGACATTGAAATGATACGGACTGAGAGAGAAGTAGCACATTGTAATAAATACTATTTTTTAATGATCAAGTTTAGTTTTAGTTTATAAAGTTTATTTTATTTATTTTCACACCAATCAAAGTAACCTGTGGGGATGATAAACTCAGAATGGACTTACAGGAAACCTTACCATCATTTAAATCGTAAATGCACATCACTAATTATAAGTACATGAAAATACATCTTTGTATTACTTTAAAAAAAAATGGGAGTGGTATTAAATAATAATTTGAAAACACCATAATATGGCCTCTGAAATAATGATTCGATTTAATTAATTTGTTCTGTAATTTTATCAGGATAAAAAGGGAATTTCTGGGAAGCAGATTCCAGCAGAGAGAAGAGCTCTTTACCAGAGACACATCAGACCATCAACCATGCTGGCTAAGAGCATTCTGGAAGGTAAGGCGGTTCTATTATATTATATTCTATTCTATTGTTAGGTAAGGCAGTTCTATTCTATTCTATTCTATTCTATTGTTAGGTAAGGCGGTTGTATTATATTCTAGTCTATTCTATTCGATTCTATTCTATTGTTAAGGCAGTCTGTCCTTTTTACTGGTAATGGTGTTACTGAATCAACTGGTGTTGCAGCCTATTTATCATCCCCTCACCTCTATTAATACATAATGATAATCTCTATCACTCTATTATCTCCTCTCCTCCATTAATACATAATGATCATCTCTATCACCCTATCATCTCCTCTCCTCCATTAATACATAATGATCATCTCTATCACTCTATCATCTCCTCCATTAATACATAATGATCATCTCTATCACTCTATCATCTCCTCTCCTCCATTAATACATAATGATAATCTCTATCACTCTATCATCTCCTCCATTAATACATAATGATCATCTCTATCATCTCCTCTCCTCTATTAATACATAATGATCATCTCTATCACTCTATCATCTCCTCTCCTCCATTAATACATAATGATAATCTCTGTTATAATGATTTTCCTTCATCTTTCTCTTCTCTGTTATAATGATGTTTCTTCATCTTTCTCTTCTCTTTCTTTCTTGTAGTGTTTCTTGGATTTCTGTCCCTTTCCGTTTCAATTAAGCCACCTCCTCATTGCTCTGTGGACAGTTTAACTTCCGTAAGCACAGACCTGTTATGATATCCTTATTTTCTAGGTTTCAAATAAAACTTAGTGGGCACAATACAATTGTAGATAAAAAAAGAAAACATTTTAGTCTAGCTAAATGAATACTTACTAGTATACTAGTGTAGGTCAACCGAGCGCCAGACATGTGAAAGGACATTTGTTAAATGTCTAAACTATTGATAAACCTTGATGATTCAATATGCCTAACTCCAGAATGTAACCTTGATATCATTTAATTCACTGCAATTAACACATCAAGTATACTTCACTAGTTACTTCATAACTGAACCAAAACATCAAGTCTAGTCCAGAATTAAATAGAATAGCATATTATATAGTATTATATTAGTATTATATAGTATTATATTAGTATGATATAGTATCTCTATGTTGTCTAACCTCCTCCCCTGTCCTGTCTCCTCTCAGGGTACCGTCCGGTGCAGGGTGACCCGTACATGGGGGCCAGCCCCCCCCTCCCACCTCCCCTCAGCGACAGGATGAGGAAGAGGAGAGCGTTTGCTGACAAAGAGCTGGAGAGTGTCATGCTGGAGAGAGAGTACAAGGAGAGAGAGCTGCTAGAACCTTCCCAGGCTGCTACAGCCTCTCTGCTCTTCCCCAACAGTCTGGTCCGCCATGCTGCGGAGTACAAGTCCTACAAGACGGCCTACTCAGCCTCCGCCCCGGAGGAGCCTCACCACAACAACAAGGACCTCTGTCACTTCCTGTCGCCCAGCTGTGTGGACCTCTCCCTGCAGTACTCCGCCGGCACCGGCAACATGGAGCTCATCTCCTCCAATGTCTCCGTGGCGACCACCTACCGCCAGTATCCTCTGACCTCTCCGCTGACCTCTTCGCGGGGGTTCATGGTGTGGCCGCGTGGCCCCTCCCTTCTGTACCAGCAGTGCCTGCTCAATGCCACGGCCGTCCAGAACATGAAGCCAGGTGCGGCCTGGGAGCCCAGAATGATGGCCGCCGCCGCAGAGAGCCTGCCGTCCGACCTCGACGCCATGGCAACCGCCACCCCCACCTCGGCCACCAAGCTGAAGGGTTTGAGATTTGCGGCGGGCCTCCCCGAGGGTTCTGAACCCCAGCTGCAGGATGGCCCCGCACAGTCCCCTCTCACCCAGGGGGGGCACTGCAAACGA
Organism: Salmo salar; assembly: GCF_965601325.2. NCBI lineage: Eukaryota > Metazoa > Chordata > Actinopteri > Salmoniformes > Salmonidae > Salmo > Salmo salar. The sequence goes on from NC_138305.1 coordinate 14,193,660, forward strand.
TCAGCCTTCTCTCCGCCAAAGAGAGGCTTCGGACAGGCCTTCCCCCCTAGTACACCTCACCTCCAACCTCACTCCCAGCCTCACCCTTACCCCCCTAGCCACGAACATGTCGTGAACAAGCTGAGCAAGGACAGTGCCAAACACACACTATCCATGAAGCTCAACTCCTTTCATTCACTCATCCAGCAGACACTGAGTGAGAAGGCTAGGGACGGGGCTGGAGAGCAAGAGAGGGCCGGGGCTGAGGTAGGAGCTGGGGCTGGGGAGAGAGCTGGGACCGGGGTCGAGCTCCGGGGCCCCTACTGTAAAGAACTGCTGGAGGAAGCAGCCAGAAAGTACCGTGAAGGACCTTCTAAGGACTTCTACAGTTTCAAAGATTCTGATAGATACAGCAAGGAGTTGCTGACTACGTCAGCTGGGACCAAGGTGGTGTCCGGCGAGTCCCTGTCCTTCTCTGTCGAGGCCATTCTGAAGAGACCGTCACCTGCTATGAACAGGGCTTCACAGTAATAACAGTCATGTCTATCTGATGAACAGGGACCAAAAACCTACCTGGTAATTTGTGATACCTTGGCCCATTTTTCTGCTTTGAGGTCTCCGTTATTGGCTAAATAATTACTATTTTGCACAAACCCTGAATTTAGACTGGCCCACTCGTCTACAGATGGACCAACCATTTGCCGAACTACCCTGTGGACAATCCGTTTCTCACATGGGCGGGCACACACACACACACACACACACACACACACACACACACACACACACACACACACACACACACACACACACACACCACACACACACACACACACACACACACACACACACACACACACACACACACACACACACACAATTAGATGCATGTGTCTGACAGTGTGCTTGCTGTTGTAATAACTCTCAGTACAGAAACACTTCAACCAGTAATGGACGTGTTTATATGGATGTTATATTTTATACCAGCATAAATGTAAATCTCTTTATGGTGTAGAGTATTTAAATGTATCACTTTAAATGTTGCCATGTAATGTGTCAATAAACTTTATAAAGAGTCAACCCCCTGTTGTATCAGGTTTGTTTTGTTATTATATAGTGTGGTAACATTACATTTGATTTAATTTAACCCTGTTGTAGTGGTCTGGGTGTAGCTGGCGCAGAGGAGTCAGGCGCAGGGCAGCAGAGTAACACAAGTAACTTTACTCAAATATTCCAATAACATGTCGTAATACCGAGCCCACAATAACGGACCGAACATACATAAAATATTCACGCACAAAAACCATGGGGGAAAACAGAGGGTTAAATAATGAACATGTAATTGGGGAATTGAAACCAGGTGTGTAAAAAAAAAAAGACAAAACAAATGGAAAATGAAAAGCGGATCGGCGTTGGCTAGAAGGCCGGTGACGTCGACCGCCGAACGAACAAGGAGAGGGACCGACTCCGGCGGAAGTCGTGACACCAATTGAGTTATCACTTAACACTAATTTGATTTATTAACACTATTGTTACATTAAATTATGTATGTCTTATGATTTAAAAAAATTATTGTTATGGCCTTAAAGTGTGAACAGTCACAAGAGCTGAACGTAAAATAATATATGAATACGATGAGGTTTTCTATATGAACAGAAAACTACTGCGTGTAATTGGCATGCTGACAGCAGGAATATCCACCAGAGCTGTCGCCAGAGAATGTAATGTTAATTCCTCTACCATAAGCCGCCTCTCAACATCGTTTTAGAGAATTAGGGTTTACGTTCAACCGGTCTCACAACCGCAGACCACGTGTAACCACGCCATCCCAGGACCTCCACATCCAGACCAGCCGCCCGGATAGCTGATGAAACTGTGGGTTTCCACAATCCAATAATTTCTGTATAAACTGTCAGAAACCATCTCAGGCAAGCTCATCTGCATGCTCGTCGTTCCTCACCAGGGTCTTGACCTGCCTGCAGTTCGGCGTTGTAACCGACTTCAGTGGGCAAATACTCACCTTTGATGACCACTGGCACGCTGGAGAAGTCTACTCTTCACGGATGAATCCCAGTTTCAACTGTACCGGGTAGATGGCAGACGTCATGTGAGTGAGCGGTTTGCTGATGTCAACGTTGTGAAAAGAGTTTCCCATGGTGGCGGTGGGGTTATGGTATGGGTAGACATAAGCTACGGGCAACGAACACAATTGCATTTTGGTGATGGCAATTTGAAATCACAGAGATACTGTGATGAGATCCTGAGGCCCATTGTTGTGCCATTCATCCACTACCATCACCTCATGTTTCAGCATGATAATGCACAGCCCCGTGTTGCAAGGATCTGTACACAATTCCAGGAAGCTGAAAATGTCCCAGTTCTTCCATGGCCTGCATACTCACCAGACATGTCACCCATTGAGCATGTTTGGGATGCTCTGGATTGACGTGTGTGACAGCATGTTCTCGCCAATATCCAGAAACTTAGCACAGCCATTGAAGAGGAGTGGGGCAACATTCCACAGGCCACAAATCAACAGCCTGATCAACTCTATGTGAAGGAGATGTGTCGCGCTGCATGAGACAAATGGTGGTCAGACCAGATACTGATTGGTTTTCTAATCCACGCCCCTACTTTTTTTTAAAGGTATCTGTGACCAACAGATGAATATCTGTATTCCCAGTCATGTGAAATCCATAGATTAGGGCCTAATTCATTAATTTCAGTTGACTGATTTCCTTTTATGAACTGTAACTCAGTAAAATCTTTGAAAGTATTGCATGTTGCGTTTATATTTTTATTCAGTGAAAATGTTTGATGATGTCATTGTTTGTGTTTATTTTGTGAAGTGTATAGTTCTTTTTATTATACATTTTTTATATGAAACTTTATATTGTGAACCAGCATTTAGAGCTTGGCCTTTAGCCAATGACACTGTTAGCTTGGCCTTTAATCAATGACACTGTTAGCTTGGCCTTTAGCCAATGACACTGTTAGCTTGGCCTTTAGCCAATGACACTGTTAGCTTGGCCTTTAATCAATGACACTGTTAGCTTGGCCTTTAGCCAATGACACTGTTAGCTTGGCCTTTAGCCAAAGACACTGTTAGCTTGGCCTTTAGTCAATGACACTGTTAGCTTGGCCGGTAATCAATGACACTGTTAGCTTGGCCTTTAGCCAATGACACTGTTAGCTTGGTCTTTAGCCAATGACACTGTTAGCTTGGCCTTTAATCAATGACACTGTTAGCTTGGCCTTTAGCCAATGACACTGTTAGCTTGGCCTTTAGTCAATGACACTGTTAGCTTGGCCGGTAATCAATGACACTGTTAGCTTGGCCTTTAGCCAATGACACTGTTAGCTTGGCCTTTAGCCAATGACACTGTTAGCTTGGCCGGTAATCAATGACGCCTTTAGCTTGGCCGGTAATCAATGACACCTTTAGCTTGGCCGGTAATCAATGACACCTTTAGCTTGGCCGGTAATCAATGACGCCTTTAGCTTGGCCGGTAATCAATGACACCTTTAGCTTGGCTGGTAATCAATGACGCCTTTAGCTTGGCCGGTAATCAATGACGCCTTTAGCTTGGCCGGTAATCAATGTCACCTTTAGCTTGGCCGGTAATCAAAGACACCTTTAGCTTGGCCGGTAATCAAAGACACCTTTAGCTTGGCCGGTAATCAATGACACCTTTAGCTTGGCCGGTAATCAATGTCACCTTTAGCTTGGCCGGTAATCAAAGACACCTTTAGCTTGGCCGGTAATCAAAGACACCTTTAGCTTGGCCGGTAATCAAAGACACCTTTAGCTTGGCCGGTAATCAATGACACCTTTAGCTTGGCCGGTAATCAATGACACCTTTGTGTTTTATGTTCTTTGATAACATTTGATCTCTTTTGTTGCCGTGCTTGTTTTTTCATTTCATTGTTTTAAGTATGTTGCATTTTTAAATGCACTTCAAATGACTTGCCTAGTTAAAAAGGTTAAATAAAAAAAACATTTAAAAAAAAAGTTTGAATTGAAGTTTGATTTAACTGATGATTGTATGAATGTAGTCTCCGTTAACTTTATAGTCTATCATTCTCATTAAGACGATTAATTAATGTATGAACTAGGTTATAGGCCTACTAAATAAATGTTTAGAGTAGAATGCGCGCTGAACTGGTGCGTGATATCAGTACAATCCAGGCTGTATCACATCCGACCGTGATTGGGAGTCTCATAGGGCAGCGCACAATTGGCCCAGAGCCGTCCGGGTTTGGCCGGGGTAGGCCGTCATTGTAAATAAGAATTTGTTCTTAACTGACTTGCCTAGTTAAATAAAATAAAATAAATAGACAAGGCGTTAGAGGCTATTAGCATGTGTAAAGATTCATGACTTCCAGAGCCAACTAGTCAAGACAGGTCAAGTTCTGTTTTTATTCTGACATCTCAATACTGAGCTTCTACTTCTTATCATTGAATATATTCTGACTTACATTCACACACTAGGATGCTGTGTAAGAGATACCAGATAGAAGGTGAAGAAGAGGGATGCAACTTGGTAAGGCTACTAACACACAGTGTCGTGCAACGCCACATGCACTGCAGAACAAAAGGAGGAATGTTAGTTTGGTCAGGTTTAAGTAGGGTGGCAGCGGTGATTTAAGGAGAGTGAGGACAGGTGTGGAGGCTGATTACCAATGAGTTGCAGATGATGCTTGTTGAGGAGTTGCGTTCAATGCGACTAGTTAAAGCAGCTGGTGCTTGTTGAGATGCTAGGGAGTTGCATTCAAGGCAACTAGTGTTGCATTCAAGTCTGGTCCTATCTCGTATATTTTAGTTAATTCTTAGCAACATTTCACGAGTTTATCGAACAGACATTGAAATTGGTTTTGAATATCCCTAGAGGAAATGGAAAATATGTGAGAATGAGGATCCAGGAGGGAATGAGAATGGACTGGATGAAGCAGAGGGATGCAGATGAAGGATCCAGGAGGGAATGAGAATGGACTGGATGAAGCAGAGGGATGCAGAATAAGGATCCAGGGGGTGGAGTCTGTAGAGTTTGGCTTGGAGCCTCAGGTAGATATCGTTGTCAAGCCATGGTAGGGATGACAATCCCCAAAAACAAACCTCCAACTTAGTCTGGAGAGGAAGTGAGCTGTTCTGGACTGCAGGTGCTGAATGGTTGGCGGTATAGTTGAGGTCGTACAGGCGTATGGACGAGATGCCCAAGGAGTGAACCAAACTTAGATCCCAGGAGAGCAGGTAGAAGCAATGGTGGAAAGGAAAAAACTATTTTGAAGAAAGAAAACCTTGAGCTGAGCCTGAGCCTGAAAACCAGGCTCAGCTGGGTATCCAAACCTCTTTTGGCTGGTTGGGTAGGATTTGATGCGTGAGGTAGATGGGTTCCGTGAATGAGGCAGGGACTGGAAGACTGTGCTTGAGTTCTGAAAGATGAGCATGTCGTGGGCTGTTGATGTCAGAGCATGTTGTGGGCTGTTGACCTCATGCACGTTCTGAAAGATGACCATGTTGTGGGCTGTTGACGTCAGAGCATGTTGTGGGCTGTTGACGTCAGATCATGTTGTGGATTGTTGATGTCAGATCATGTTGTGGGCTGTTGATGTCAGAGCATGTAGGAATGATAGGCTTGACGAATAGGGGATTGGATGGAAAGGCGTGTTGAGATTGTCTGAGCTGTAGGAAGTAGGTGAGTGGTTTATGAAGGCTGAGGGTAGATGGTAGCCGTAATAGGTAGACTGGTTTGGTTCTGCCAAACTGATCGGTGTACTATGTGATGGTGAATATAAATGTATCTTTGCCGAGGATGGTGATGTCTGACATGCTAAGATGATAGGAAGGGATGCAGGTAGAAGATGAGGACGGATTGCGGACTTTGACTTTGGCAAGCCCAGCCGATTTGAACAGAGGCAGTTGGTTAACTCATCCAGTAGAGATTCTCAGCTGGTAACTGGCTGAGCTGGCTGGGATGTGATAGTTCATTGCTGTTAAGGACGGAAGGTGAGACGCTCCGGCGGTGGCAATCACGGGACCAGCGGGACAGGGATTGAAGCGAGGTCGTCACTGACAGAGAGAGGGCGTGAGCTGCCACCGGGGTGTCGAATGGGTGTTGAAGGTAAACATAGTAACCAGGTCTTTGGAGGACAGGAGACGACAGCCGAAGAAAGGAAGAGAGGCAAGGCAGTGTTGGGGATCCATCCGGGGCCGCTGAGTTTGGGGCAGACAGGATGCAGGCATTAGGCGATGGACAGCCTGCTGGTGAAGAGCCGACAGTAAATCAAATAAAATGTTATTTGTCACGTGCCGAATACAACAGGTGCAAACCATACAGTGAAATACTTACTTACAAGCCCTTAACCAACAATGCAGTTTTAAGAAAATACAAAAAAAGTAAGAGATAAGAATAACAAATATTAAAGAGCAGCAGTAAAACAACAATAGCAGGGCTATATACAGTCAATGTCAATGAGTCAATGTGTGTGGGCACCGGTGTCGAGTATAATTGAGGCAATATGTACATGTAGGTAGAGTTATTAAAGTGACTGTGCATAGATAATAACAGAGAGTAGAAGCAGCGTGGGGGCAATGCAAATAGTTTGGGTAGCCACTTGATTAGAAGTTCAGGATTCTTATGGTTTGGGGTGGAAGCTGTTTAGAAGCCTCTTGGACCTAGACTTGGCGCTCCAAAAGCGCTTCCTGTGCGGTAGCAGAGAGAACAGTCTGACTAGGGTGGCTGGAGTCTTTGACATTTTTTAGGGCCTTCCTCTGACACCATCTGGTATAGAGGTCCTGGATGGCAGGAAGCTTGGCCCCGGTGGCCGTGTGCATTAACCTCTGTAGTGCCTTGAGGTCAGAGGATGAGCAGTTGCCATACCAGGCGGTGATGCAACCCGTCAGGATGCTCTCGATGGTGCAGCTGTAAAACCTTTTGAGGATCTGAGGACCCATGCCAAATCTTTTCAGTCTCCTGCGGGGGAATAGGTTTTGTCGTGACCTCTTCACGATTGTCTTGGTGTGCTTGGACCATGTCCGTTTGTTGTTGATGTGAATGCGAAGGAACTTGAAGCTCTTGAAGTACAGCTGTCGAGAGCACTCCAGTACTTACATTTTTTAAAATGTACCCTTCATTTAGCTAGACAAGTCATGCTGACATTCCACTGCAGGAGCCTGGAGACAGTGACAGCCGAAAACAGGCAATGGCAGTCATAGATTATTGTGCTATCCAAACGAACAGCCAGATCTATAATGATGGAGTGAGAGAGGGTGAGCCTCTGCCATAGCAGCAGTCACGGGTCCAGCAGGACCTTGTAGGATCTGCTGGCGAAACGAGGAAGAGACTGGGTGCGAATTGATGAGTACCTTTCTCCTTCCTCCCCCCTTCTGACACCCAGGTGGTGACATTCATTTCTGCGTGCCTGGTAGATATCTCAGCTTGGATGTCGGCCCACCACCTCAAGCTCAACTTCAATAAGACAGAGGTTTTCAGCCTCCCAGGGAAGGCCTGCCCGCTCCAAGACCTATCCATTAAGGTTGACAACTCCAGTGTCCCCCTCCCAGAGTGCAAATAACCTTGGTGTGACCAGCACTCTGCCGTTCTCTGCAAACATCAAAGCAGTGACCCGCTCCTGCAGGTTCATGCTGTACAACATCCGTAGAGGGACACCTTTTCTCACACAAGAAGCAGCGCTGGTCCTAATCCAGTCACTTGTCCTCTCCTGTCTGGACTACTGAAGGCTGGGCTCTCCACTTGTGCCATCAAACCTCAGCAACTTATCCAGAACATTGCAACCCACCTTGTGTTCAACCTTCCCAAGATCTCCATGTCACCACCCTCCTCCGCACACTCCACTGGCTTCTTGTTAAAGCTCTCATCCACTACAATCAAGTAACAGCTGGTGCGCAATGTCTAATATTAAGGAAGTGTCAAGGTATTGCTCGCCTGAGGTAGAGTACCTCAAGATAAGCTGTAGACCACACTATCTACCAAGAGAGTGTACATCTATATTTTTCATAGCCGTCTATTTACCACCACAAACTGATGCTGGCACTAAGACAGCACTCAATGAGCTGTATAAGGCCATAAGCAAACAAGAAAATGCTCATCCAGAAGCGGTGCTCCTAGTGGCCGGGGAATTTAATGCAGGCCTAATTTCTACCTGCATGTCACATTTGCAACCAGAGGAACAAAGAAAAAACTCTAGGACACTTTTACTCCACACACAGAGATGCGTCAAAAGCTATCCCTTGCCCTCAATTTGGCATATCTGACCATAATTCTATCCTCCTGATTCCTGCTTACAAGAAAAACTAAAGCAGGAAGCACCAGTGACTCGCTCAATATGGAAGTGGTCAGATAACACGGATGCTACGCTACAGGACTGTTAGCACAGACTGGAATATGTTCCAGGATTCAGCCAATGGCATTGAGAAGTATTCCACCTGTGTTGACAAGTTGAATGTACCGAGCTGTCTGTTTAAACTATTAGCACACACCTCGGATACCCCATGCGTACCCCACAAGACATGCCACCAGAGGTCTCTTCACAATCCCCAAGTCCAGAACAGACTATGGGAGGCGCAAAGTACTCCATAGAGCCATGGCTACATGGAACTCTATTTCACATCAGGTAACTGATGCAGCAGTAGAATCAGATTTAAAAAAACGGTAAAAATAAACCTTATGATACAGCAGGGACTGTGAAGAGACACACACAGGTACAGACACACGCATACACACACAAATGCTAGCATTCTACACATATGTACATTGTAATGTTGTTGTGTGATGGTATTGTACATGTTGTATTGTAGATATGTAGTGGTGTAATAATGTTATATGATGTACTATTTTAACTTTGTTTTATGTGTAATGTAAGTGCTTTAATGTGTTTGGACCCCAGGAAGAATAGCTGCTGCTTTGGCAGGAACTTATGGGGATCATAATAAACCCCAGGAAGAGTAGCTGCTGCTTTGGCAGGAACTTATGGGGATCATAATAAACCCCAGGAAGAGTAGCTGCTGCCTTGGCAGGAACTAATGGGGATCCATAATAAACCCCAGGAAGAGTAGCTGCTGCCTTGGCAGGAACTTATGGGGATCCATAATAAACCCCAGGAAGAGTAGCTGCTGCTTTGGCAGGAACTAATGGGGATCCATAATAAACCCCAGGAAGAGTAGCTGCTGCCTTGGCAGGAACTAATGGGGATCACCATGGCCAAGACCAAAGAGCTCTCCAAGGATGTCAGGGACAAGATTGTAGACCTACACAAGGCTGGAAGTGGCTACAAGACCATCGCCAAGCAGCTTGGTGAGAAGGTGACAACAGTTGGTGCGATTATTCGCAAATGGAAGAAACACAAAAGAACTGTCAATCTCCCTCGGCCTGGGGCTCCATGCAAGATCTCACCTCGTTGAGTTGCAATGATCATGAGAACGGTGAGGAATCAGCCCAGATCTACACGGGAGGATCTTGCCAATGATCTCAAGGCAGCTGGGACCATTGTCACCAAGAAAACAATTGGTAACACACTACGCCGTGAAGGACTGAAATCCTGCAGCGCCCGCAAAGTCCCCCTGCTCAAGAAAGCACATATACATGCCCGTCTGAAGTTTGCCAATGAACATCTGAATGATTCAGAGGATAACTGGGTGAAAGTGTTGTGGTCAGATGAGACCAAAATGGAGCTCTTTGGCATCAACTCAACTCTCCGTGTTTGGAGGAGGGGAATGCTGCCTATGACCCCCATCCCCACCGTCAAATATGGAGATGGAAACATTATGCTTTGGGGGTGTTTTTCTGCTAAGGGGACAGGACAACTTTACCGCATCAAAGGGACGATGGACGGGGCTATGTACCGTCAAATCTTGGGTGAGAACCTCCTTCCCTCAGCCAAGGCATTGAAAATGGGTCGTGGATGGGTATTCCAGCATGACAATGACCCAAAACACATGGCCAAGGCAACAAAGGAGTGGCTCAAGAAGAAGCACATTAAGGTTCTGGAGTGGCCTAGCCAGTCTCCAGACCTTAATCCCATAGAAAATCTGTGGAGTGAGCTGAAGGTTCGAGTTGCCAAACGTCAGCCTCGAAACCCTAATGACTTGGAGAAGATCTGCAAAGGTGGAGTGGGACAAAATTCCTCCTGAGATGTGTGCAAACCTGGTGGCCAACTACAAGAAACGTCTGACCTCTGTGATTGCCAACAAGGGTACTAAGTCATGTTTTGCGGAGGGGTCAAATACTTATTTCTCTCATTAAAATGCAAATCAATTTATAACATTTTTGACATGCATTTTTCTGGATTTTTTGTTGTTATTCTGTCTCTCACTGTTCAAATAAACCTACCATTAAAATTATAGACTGATCATTTCTTTGACAGTGGGCAAACTTACAAAATCAGCAGGGGATCAAATACTTTTTTCCCCCACTGTATAGTATTTTGGAAATAGACTCATGATTGAGAATGCGGTACCAATTTAACTCCTATGTGGTTATAGTTCCCCATCCCTTTAAATTGTATAGGGGACAGATTGGAGTCTCAGCAAGTCTTTGCCCTTATTAAATAGTTGAGTATTTTGCCATGTCCTTTTGGTCGGTTTTGGCCTGTAGTGACTGCCAGTTTAGAAGCCGTTAAGGCCTCTAGAAGTGATATAAAACACCACATTTTAAAAGAATATGCTGAAATGTGTGAACACCTGCTTGCACCAAATCTCTTGTAATTATAGTAAAACACTGTGAAATACAAACCCCCTTCCCTCAATGAATTTCATTAATTCATCCAGTCAGTCATTCATCCATTCATTCCGATTATGGTACCATTGACCTTTTTTTTAACAGTGTAACATAAATATACTGTGTGTCATTACACAGCACTTGCTTTGATACTGCATCTATTTTACAGTAGGAATTATATTTGCCACCGAGCTGCCAGTAAACTACTGTCATCTTCAAGTTAAACCCCTCAATAGTGTTTGTCATTTTCCAGATATGTTTATCAAATCGAAGTACAGCGCAGTGAGTACATGTTTGAATGAGTAGAGCAATACTTTCTTGATCTCAACTTGGTCGTGGTGTTATAGCACTAGATACTGTAGGAACCAGTAGTGGACTAGATACTGTAGAAACCAGTAGTGGACTAGATACTGTAGGAACCAGTAGTGGACTAGATACTGTAGGAACCAGTAGTGGTGTTATAGGACTAGATACTGTAGGAACCAGTAGTGGACTAGATACTGTAGAAACCAGTAGTGGACTAGATACTGTAGGAACCAGTAGTGGACTAGATACTGTAGGAACCAGTAGTGGTGTTATAGGACTAGATACTGTAGGAACCAGTGGTGGACTAGATACTGTAGGAACCAGTAGTGGACTAGATACTGTAGGAACCAGTAGTGGACTAGATACTGTAGGAACCAGTAGTGGTGTTATAAGACTAGATACTGTAGGAACCAGTAGTGGACTAGATACCGTAGGAACCAGTAGTGGACTAGATACTGTAGGAACCAGTAGTGGACTAGATACTGTAGGAACCAGTAGTGGTGTTATAGGACTAGATACTGTAGGAACCAGTACTGGACTAGATACTGTAGGAACCAGTAGTGGTGTTATGGGACTAGATACTGTAGGAACCAGTAGTGGACTAGATACTGTAGGAACCAGTAGTGGACTAGATACTGTAGGAACCAGTAGTGGACTAGATACTGTAGGAACCAGTAGTGGTGTTATAGGACTAGATACTGTAGGAACCAGTAGTGGTGTTATAGGACTAGATACTGTAGGAACCAGTAGTGGACTAGATACTGTAGGAACCAGTAGTGGTGTTATAGGACTAGATACTGTAGGAACCAGTAGTGGACTAGATACTGTAGGAACCAGTAGTGGACTAGATACTGTAGGAACCCGTGGTGGACTAGATACTGTAGGAACCAGTAGTGGACTAGATACTGTAGGAACCAGTAGTGGTGTTATAGGACTAGATACTGTAGGAACTAGTAGTGGACTAGATACTGTAGGAACCAGTAGTGGACTAGATACACTAGGAACCAGTAGTGGACTAGATACTGTAGGAACCAGTATTGGACTAGATACTGTAGGAACCAGTAGTGGACTAGATACTGTAGGAACCAGTAGTTGTGTTATAGGACTAGATACTGTAGGAACCAGTAGTGGTGTTATAGGACTAGATACTGTAGGAACCAGTAGCAGACTAGATACTGTAGGAACCAGTAGTGGTGTTATAGGACTAGATACTGTAGGAACCAGTAGCAGACTAGATACTGTAGGAACCAGTAGTGGTGTTATAGGACTAGATACTGCAGGAACCAGTAGTGGACTAGATACTGTAGGAACCAGTAGTGGACTAGATACTGTAGGAACCAGTAGTGGTGTTATAGGACTAGATACTGTAGGAACCAGTAGTGGACTAGATACTGTAGGAACCAGTAGTGGACTAGATACTGTAGGAACCAGTAGTGGTGTTATAGGACTAGATACTGTAGGAACCAGTAGTGGACTAGATACTGTCGGAACCAGTAGTGGTGTTATAGGACTAGATACTGTAGGAACGAGTCGTGGTGTTATAGGACTAGATACTGTAGGAACCAGTAGTGGACTAGATACTGTAGGAACCAGTAGTGGACTAGATACTGTAGGAACCAGTAGTGGTGTTATAGGACTAGATACTGTAGGAACCAGTAGTGGTGTTATAGGACTAGATACTGTAGGAACCAGTAGTATTATTTTATTATTAATAATAATAAGGGGGGTAGTTCAAAAATGAACCCCAAAAGGTTGTTCAAAAGGGTAATCGAGGATCCACTAAAAGGGGTTATTTGAAGAATTATAGGGTTCCCCCAATGTGAAGAATTATAAGGTTCCCCCAATGTGAAGAATTATAGGGTTCCCCCAATGTGAAGAATTATAGGGTTCCCCCAACGTGATGAATTATAGGGTTCTCCCAATGTGATGAATTATAGGGTTCCCCCAATGTGATGAATTATAGGGTTCCCCCAATGTGATGAATTATAGGGTTCCCCCAATGTGAAGAATTATAGTGTTCCCCCAATGTGAAGAATTATAGGGTTCCCCCAATGTGAAGAATTATAGGGTTCCCCCAATGTGATGAATTATAGGGTTCCCCCAATGTGAAGAATTATAGGGTTCCCCCAATGTAATGAATTATAGGGGTTCCCCCAATGTGAAGAATTATAGGGTTCCCCCAATGTGATGAATTATAGGGTTCCCCCAATGTGATGAATTATAGGGTTCCTCCAATGTGATGAATTATAGGGTTCCCCCAATGTGATGAATTATAGGGTTCCTCCAATGTGAAGAATTATAGGGTTCCCCCAATGTGATGAATTATAGGGTTCCTCCAATGTGATGAATTATAGGGGTTCCCCCACAGTTTCAATGTGATGAATTATAGGGGTTCCCCCACAGTTTCAATGTGATGAATTATAGGGTTCCCCCACAGTTTCAATGTGATGAATTATAGTGTTCCCCCAATGTGATGAATTATAGGGTTCCTCCAATGTGATGAATTATAGGGGTTCCCCCACAGTTTCAATGTGATGAATTATAGGGTTCCTCCAATGTGATGAATTATAGGGGTTCCCCCACAGTTTCAATGTGATGAATTATAGGGGTTCCCCCACAGTTTCAATGTGATGAACCCCTTATCTTTTTAGACCAAGGTCTCAGAGCCGGTAGCTATGTTACAATGAGACGCTGGACTATCGCGTCCTAGCGTCTGTGGACTTGTATTTAAGTAATGTCTATGTAAAAGGTGAATGCCCGACAAGAAAGAGGTAAATATGGGGCTGTTTTGAAAGGGGATCATATAAACATTGCTCGATT